>NC_139226.1:111093246-111258246 GCF_055691185.1 Crinia signifera | reverse complement strand
TGCAGAGGGAGTAGCCTGTGGTGTCCTGATATTATTATACAAGGGAAGCAGCCTATGGTGTCTTATTATTATAATTATTATACAGGGGAAGTTGCCGGTGGTGCCCTGTTATGATTATACAGGAGGAGCAGCCTGTGGTGTACTGCTGTTATTATAAAGGGGGAGCAGGGGTTTTTCCCAGCCTTCAGCCCCCCCCTCCCCAAATTCATCTGAATGTGGGTCGCAATCTTTGCTCCGCCCTCTCACTGAATTAATCTACGCCCTTTGCGGCAATATTTTTTTTTTCAGGGGGTGGATCTCCAGGAATCGGCGATACATTCTTACTTATGGGCCAGTGCTCTGGACTTGCCCCCTAGGCTAAAAGTAGCCAGCCAGCCCCTGATGGGGCCCACATCTGAAAGGGGCCCACTGTCAGGACTCGTGGGTTTTGTGAGTCCGTCTGCTGATCAGGAGTTAACAGGCTGACTGGCGGAGAGAAGGAGGCAGGCCTAATGTAAGTTTTTCTCATAGACAAAGTCAATGCATCCACATGTACCTGGAAGTATGAAGTTACAGTCACTGGAGCACAGGTGCCTGGAAGCACGGAGTAGCAGACTCTGGAGCATAGGTGCCTGGAAGCACGGAGTAGAAGACACCGGAGCACAGGTGCCTGGAAGCACGGAGTAGAAGACACTGGAGCACAGGTGCCTGGAAGCCCGGAGCAGGAGACACGGGAGCACAGGTGCCTGGAATTATGGAGCAGGAGACACAGTAGCACATGTACCTGGAAGTACGAAGTAACAGTGACTGGAGCACAGGTGCCAGGAAGCACGGAGTAGAAGACACTGGAGCACAGGTGCCTGGAAGCACGGAGTAGAAGACACTGGAGCACAGGTGCCTGGAAGCACGGAGTAGAAGACACTGGAGCACAGGTGCCTGGAAGCACGGAGCAGGAGACACGGGAGCACAGGTGCCTGGAAGCATGGAGCAGGAGACACAGGAGCACAGGTGCATGGAAGCACAGAGTAGGACCACTGGAGCACAGGTGCCGGAAGCACAGAGGCACACAGGTGTAGGTGAACGCTAGTGCAGCTACTTGGAATCACACAGGAACAGGTGAAGGTTAACACTGGGAAGCTCAGGAACAACAGGAGCACAGGTCGCAGGGTACCTCCTAGGGAAGAGATAGCGAAGCACTGGCGTTGGCTGGATCTCAGGTGAGGGATTAAATCCCCCGGTCATGTTCCTGATTGGAGGAGCAGGGAGGTCTGGGGAAAGCCATTGGATGGCTACAGGAAGATGGCGGCGCCCCATAGGACACAAGACAATGCCAACATGGCACCCGGGAATGGACGCCGGCAGCAGCTAGGCAGGAGGAGACAGACGCAGCCATCTGGACGGAACAGCAGCACTCCCCCGGCCAACGTGGAGGGAGTGGAGACCCCGCCGCCTGACCCGGACCGGTTACTGCCGCTGATGTCCTGCGGTCGTGACACCCACCTTCCCTGCCAAATCAACCAAATTTTGGACCATTGGGTGGAACATATGGGCATTACAAGGTCGCCCTGCATGCCAGATCCCACCCAGCAACGCGCCAGCAAAAATTTGCAGGCACATCACTAAATTGGGAGAGGTTTGTTCCACAGCGAAGTGCTTGCACATGACCAGCAGCCTGCACATGACCATTACATTACACAGTCGACGTGGCCATTATTGCTGCCCCCCTGTTGGAACTTACATTGTGATCACGCATGAACAGAACTTTGAAAATTGCAGAGGGTCTATGAGAATTTGCAATGGAACCCAAAGGGGAGTGGACTCAAACTACCCGCACACTTGTGTGCTCCTATACACATTGCTGTGTCCGCAAGATCATGCACTGTGCGTGCATGCAAACAGCCTCTGTGGGTGATTTCATTCACAACTCTAACAATACGCACGCAGTCAACCGATTCTCAACCCATCAGTTAATGACATGATTTTTTATTTCATTGTGTTTATTTATTTATTGTGGAACTAATTTACTAATCTTAAGATACATAAGAGCCATTAAAAAGACTGATGCAAGTCTGGTTTAAACAAATGAAACAAATATGTGGGTTGTGAGAGTGTATAGCTTTAAGGTATATTGCACAATGATTGTCAGTCATTATAGTAATTTAAGAGTCATGTTTCCAAATGAAAGTGTCCACATGCAGACAGCAACAGTTAACTGTAAAGCTAATGATATTAAGGTGTTACATATACGCACACATATATATTAGATATGAAGCGTGAAAGGTAGAAATGTTTAATCTCCAATAGTGAGCTTACCGTGGGCCTGCCTTGAGTAGATGGGGTTAGTTAATTGCTTAATGAGAAAAACTTGTATGGTGCATGGGTGAGTATTGTGTGCAGGTGCATGGGTGAGTATTGTGTGCAGGTGCATGGGTGAGTATTGTGTGCAGGTGCATGGGTGAGTATTGTGTGCAGGTGCATGGGTGAGTATTGTGTGCAGGTGCATGGGTGAGTATTGTGTCCAGGTGCATAGTTGAGAATTGTGTGCAGGTGCATGGGTGAGTATTGTGTGCAGGTGCATGGGTGATTATTGTGTGCAGGTGCATGTATTTTAGCTAATTGTGCGTGCTGATTGGTGTTGCGAACGTTGGTCCGCTAAGCTGCAGCCCTGTGGGACCTGAGAGTCACTTGTTTTTCAGCCCGAGCACTGCAAGTGTACACGCAAGGTTGTGATGCCACCACCCAGCACTTGTGGTCAACTCCCCAAGTATACTCCCAGGTTTCCACCAATTTTTGCCCTCTTGCAAAGCCGCGCCCAGAGAAACACCCATATCACGCCTTCATTTAAGGACTCGTTCGCAAGCGTATTTCTGTACACAAGGGTGTGAGCGTGCATGGACTATGAAACCTGCACTTGTGCACTGTGGCAGTTGCACATGCGTAATGAGCTAAGTTCCACCTTGTATGCAAATTCGCATTTGAGCGTATCAGCCATAATAACCTCCATAATTAGGCTCGGGATTCATCCTTGGTTCTTAACCCTTTGAGTGCCAACATTGCTGTGAGAGATCCTCAACATATCCGCTAAAAATGCCAGCGCCGTTCGCAGCGACGGTTCTTTTAGTATAAATAAATACAAATGCAGCCAAGTCAATTAATTGAAGTTTAGTTAAATATCGCACCCCAAACAAGAACAGTCGCTGTGAACGACGTTGGCATTTTTAGCGGGTATATTGAGGACCTCTCACAGCAACGTTGGCACTCAAAGGGTTAATAATAGGTGAAGCAGGAAAAAGCTATTGTTGCGAATTAAGTTCCCCTACAATGCATCTCCCTCTTTGACTCTGAGCCCACTTGTGTCTGAAGAGGGAGGATAGCAGAGGAATTGCTCTGATTAACGTACTGTAAGCTGACTATAGTAAGGAGATGTTCACGTACAATACAGGAAAGCACAAAGAAGCACAAAACCTTCACAGGTTCCGAATGGCAGGTGCAAATCACTTCCTGTGTGTGTGTGTGTGTGTGTGTGTGTTATTTTTTCTTACATGATAAGAGTTCTACTTGCAAGTAAAACAAATAGTTAAAAACATGAGTGGTATAAATGTATTTAACGTACAGTGCTTATGATCCCAGCAGCTTTCAATGCAGAGTACACAGGCCTCATAATATTTTTATGTGCAGCTTTTTGGAGTATAAATTATATATGCTATTAGGTCACGTCAGCATCAGGCTCTTCCTAAACATTTCTTTTTCAGTGTTTCTGTTTATTGCGTTCAGAATATTTTGCTCTCAAAGTTCTTTGTTGATAAATATTTTGCTGGGTTTTACCGACAAAATAATAGAAACGTAACTCAATAAAAGAAAAGAACAATGATTTTGTTCCTCTACTCTTAACATTGCTTAGCATTTTGTTATCTGAACAAACTTCAGATCACAGTATATCCCATAAGGTTGAACCTATGACAGTGTATAATATCTATAATTATTTATACTTCTAGATGATTAAATTGGTGATTTTGGGGAGTTTATCGAGACATTCGAGGATGTTTTATATTAAAATTATAGTCATCCCCATACCATACTTGCCTACTTTTGAAAACTAGTTTCAGGGAGATTATAGTTGGTGAATAGGATTTTGCACAGCGCCCCATTGAGGGGGCGTGTCATGCTCCACCCAAAGGGCGTGTCTAGTTCCATATATGGAGAAATTGTGACAAGAGATTGTGCACATGGCACCTAGAAGCGTGGGTGTGTACTGCTACATCTGAGAGGAATGACATATCCAAATGTAGATGAGCCCCAAAGTAATTAGTGAGAGCTATTATACTTGCTAAAGTGCTGGGAAATGGTGCTGATGATTCAATGTAAATGTATCTATCTATCATTCCATTTTTCCATTGCTGCTATTTCAGGGAGTCTCCTACCAAATGGTAAATTGCATGTGTCTGTGTAGATCAGAACTACACATCCCAGCAAGCACTTTTAGCATGTCCAAATAGTAAAACTGTAGCAGGGCATGCTGGGATGTGTTGTTCAACAACAGCTGGAGTGTCAAGGTTAGCCATTACTCGTGTAGGTAGATAGACACATGTAATAGGGTGCAAATTGCAGTTACATATGCACATTTTGACTTGGCGACTTTTGGTCACACTCACTTCAATTCGCATCCAGATGTTTTCCTATTAAAAAGTATATAACTCGCAAATGTAATAGGGTGCGATTTAACATAACCATACCAGAAATCGCAGAAAAAAATAGACCAGGTTCTGGCTGGCAATCACTGAGATCTGTGCATGGTTCTGTCTTCGGGCACGGTAGCTCGCTGCGCTCGCCACACTATATAAAATCAACTCCATGCGTAGTTGGATAGTAGGGGTATGAAAAAATGGGGTGCATTTAACATGGGAGCCCAGATAATACATAAGTACCAAAAAATATGTAAAAGTTAAAAAAAAAATGGTGTGGGGTCCCCACTCCTCAGCATAACCAACCCCGGGCTCATTGTGCCGGACCTGGTTCCAAAAATACGGGGGACAAAACCAGCAATGTGCTCTGACAGCCAGCGGTGTCATGCCACAGCTGGGGGACACTTTTTACGCAAGGTCCCCTGGCCATACCATGCTCACCGTGGCTGGCCAGCCTTGGACGGGGTACCACTCAATGAAGTGGTTACCCCCAGGCTTCACCCGTCCAGGGCTGAAGCCCAAAACTATCCCCGGCATCCCTGGGCGGTGGACGCCGGGCTGATACGTGTAAAATGAAATAATAAACCTTTGCATATACAGGTGAACTACAAGTCCCAGCAGGCCTCCTCCGCATGCTAGGATTTGGCGTAGTAAAACTTTCATACACATACACTCATTTTACACCAGCATACCATTCCAGGCTCCAGCGTTGACTGTCTCTCCTGCAGCAGCTCACCCCGAACTGACTGTGGGGTGAGACGGCTCCCCTCCCACTGACTGCGGGTTGAGGTTCTCACCAGCTGTCACTGCAGTCTACTTCTGTTCCTTATTGGTAGCTGCTTGTGGCTTCTTTTGGTCCCTCGGTGCGCCTTAGGGAATAAAAGAGGGTAACGTCTGTATCCATCAAATTTCTTAGAGGAAACACAAGACCTAGTGAGGTTTGGTGCAAACCAAGGGTGGGACGGGTCGGAGCTGTTGCTAGGTGGCAATCCTGTTCCCTAGAACAAATCCAGTTTGCAGGTCATGGATTCCTGCAAACCAGAACTGTCTCTTGCATTAATGACCGCATATGTTAGAGCATATGCAAGAATTAAGAATGCAGTGGCCGGCACAGGGATGCGGATGTTAGAACATCCCGCCCACAGTGAGGAACTGGAGTGACCTAAGAGGAAGCCTGGAGGTATACATTGGGGGATGGTATGACACGGAGAACTGGAGTGGCATGGCAGAGTTGGCATGATATTGGGGAAATCTTTTTGAGAAAAGCAGATGAATCTCCTAGAAAGCCACAATGGGGCTGCCACTGCTATAGCTGTACTGTATAAATGTGTTTGAAATGCACTTTTTCGCCGCCACCCAGTGTGAAATATGTTTATTATTTGTATGAGGTTGGGGTTCCAAAAATGTTTGCCCCATGCTCTTCTTTGTCTAGAACTGGCCCGATAGAGTAAATCATGTGGAGAGAGGAGTGAGAAGAGGGGCACATGATAGGAGCTATAGCAAGGACAAAGTGAACTAAAGAAAGTGTAGTCAGAGTTTGTTTGATAGATTATTATGTGAAGATAGCACTAGAAAAGCAGAAAGGCCCAACATCCTGCAGGTAAGACTTCCTTCACGGATACCCCCATACTGAGTTATAAAGGAAAAAGATAGGAGAGCAGTAGGGCAAGGAAGAGAGAGAGATAATCAACAAAGAGGACACTAACACAAGAAAAGCACAGTAAGAGAGATCAGGAACAGAGAAGATACCTCACACGGCATCAAGGAGTCTTAATAGCAGCCAGAAGTCTTGAGGAGCAAGGAAACAAAGTTACGGCAGTAGACGTGTGCAAGACAGAAGCAAGCGAAGTTATGATTTATATGACAAAGTGCTGGCCAGCTAAAGTGAACAAATTTACATAGAGACAATTACGATAAGCCAGACAACCTTTGTTAAGAGATAAAGACATTGTGTTATCATTTTCAGAGTTTATATAAGCGTGAGGCTGATCATTGTCTGCAATGGCCATATTTTATGACAGTTTATATGTACAGTATAAATGTTGTCTGAACTGATTTATGTCCTGTAATTTTATAACTAAAAGTTATTTGCAACAAATAAAGTATGACAAGTAAAAAAGCTGCTTGATTTTAAATCACCACATTTGCCCTGTTTCTGTTCAGGGTGACCTATATATTCCTGATTACTACAAGTCTCAGTTCTGGCATCAAGAGCATGGTTCCCCACTTCAAGCACCATGTTTGTGATAGAAGCTCCAGAACAAAGTGGTAGAAGTTCTAGCCAAGGGCCACTGTGACCTTCTTGACCATGTATTTCAAACACTATAGTTCTTGAAATATTTGGTTGCTATGGGGACCATGGGAACCATGACTACAATAATGAGTGCCAAGTAACTTTGGCAATGCAGGATGCAAGTGATAAAAAGCAATTGGACCAGTGTTCAGTGACCTGAAGCTTTTTTAAAACACAAGTTTATCTCTTTTCACTCTATTTATTGTAAATATTTATATTGAAAAATTTTATTTGATGTTTTACCTTATAAATAGAATAAAAGTTATGTTTTAAAACCAATTTATTTATTTGCCAAACTTTGTACCTTGAAACTACTGTACATCCTTTTCCCATTTTGGCTATGCATATGTAGATGACAGCACCCCCTACACATAGAGACAGTGGGTGAAATGTAATAGGATGAGAGATTCAGAAAGTGAGAGACTTGGTAAGAAATCTCCAGGTTTTTTTAAAGCGGCAATCATTTACACGGCAACACCAGCTTTGATTTTGAAGTGTAAATGATTGCCGCTTTAAAAAAACTGGAGATTTCTTACCAAATCTCTCACTTTCTGAATCTCTCATCCTATTACATTTCACCCAGTGTTTGTGAGAGGAGACCTAAAGTCTCATGCAGAGGTGAAGTCAATCCGGTAGTTTGCTTATGTTTCTGAGTGATAGATATTGGCACATACCCATCTGTATTGTGCATGCACCAGTCTTCTGCAAGATTGCTCAGAGACTCTGTTTAGCTCGATCAACCATCTCCATAACAATTGAGGTCAGAACTTTTGATTATGAAAAGTGATCATTAACAGATTAGTGAAGAAATCCCAGAAATGAAGACCAATGGGCATCACATGGTGTGTCCCAAAGAACGTGTTCATCTGACCAATTCTCAAGGGGGACCTACTTGCTGTTGCAGAATCCAAAGCTGATACATTGAGAGGTAACGAGCCAGCAGTCATTAAAATCACACTGGTCCACTAATCCATTATTGTCACACCAATACGAGTGCACATGGATGTCCTTGATGACAACACTGGTTCACAGGTAACCACTGTAGGAGCAGCCTAGTTTAAGAGTACTGGATTCAGAAGCTCCATTACCACCTAAAGTGATAAATATTTCCATTATCATCATGGGACAAAGCAAAAAATTCACAATTAGAAATCCAATCTGCGAGGTCACGCCCACTAATTTTAGGGACGCAAAAGTTGTCCCTCTTCCAGGATGATGCCGTTTGGACATATTCATCCTTATGAGCAAATCAGCCAGTAAGCAAAAATGTGCCTGTTAGGTTCTTTTTGACTGTATATTGTTGTTATTGTATATGCATTTGATTTGCTTAAAAATTTGCATCAGTCCTAGGGTGTACATTAAATAAATAAATAAAAATAATAATAATATACCTAAATTAAAAACTCTTCTAATATGATCTAAGCATAATACTTAGGTTTTACTTAGGTGTGATTAGCCGTGTGTTCCGAAGGACATTTGTCACCATAACAGCAATGTACAACAAATGATAGCGGCATGCCTGTATGTTCAGCACTTAAACTGGTAAAAGGCTATAGTAAAGGTTATGTAACAGTCTAGTATAATTTATTTAGGTAATTAAACCTTTAGAAACTTGCTTTAGTCAGAATATTTCCGTACTAATGGCATGAGGCAGTTATTTCATCCTTAATTTATGGTACTATACATTAATGCCAGATGTACAGAATTAATAATAATGTACCAAAATTTAAAGGGTATAAACCTCATTTCATCTCAAAAGAGCGTAAATTAAAAGGACATATCTATGTAGTTATTTATGTAAAGCATTATTTTCACATTTACTTACTGTATGTCAGACGGACTATTACACATATTTTAACAAGTATTCAATTAATAGACATCCATGACTTGTAAGCGATTGCCCCTTTAAAAAAAAGTCTGAGTTAAGCCGGCATTCCGCACAGCTGCCGAATTTCAGTTGGGCATGTTTTTATAGGAAAGAGCTTCCCTTTGAGTGCCAAGTGAATTTGTCAAAATACCGTAGGTGTTTAAAATTGCCAAGCAAACATTTTTATTCCTTTATAGGACATTTTTTTAATTTGAATTTATATAACAAATGCGAGCGACAATGGCATTTAAGTGGATATTTTGCACATCTCTGACAGAGCTATTGGCACTCAAAGGGTTAATGAAATTGTTTATTATAGGATATATTTTTGGGGGAGAAATCCATTATGGCATGAGTCATATTTCTGACCAAGCTCCACAACATGTTTCTTCTGAGATTACCAACCTCGGATAAATTGTCAAATTGTCAAGTTAAATAGTCAACACGGACTTAGGTCTCATCATACAGCACTCTGGGTATCATACAGCACTCTGTATAATAACCACACTCACATGTGGGTTAAAGGGATAGATAGTGGTGTTATGTAAGGTGTGGAGGTGAATAGCAAACAGGTGTACACTGGGTGAGCAGGTGTCTAGCAATGACACTCCATTAACTATAGAATAGGATAGGGTGCTATGGGGGGGTGCCTGATGACTGCCTGACAATCAGGATCCCGACAGTCAGTATACCAACATCGGAATCCTGACTGCCAGTGCTCCGACAAGGGGGATCCCCATTGTCAGGGGCTATTCTCCCTTGTGGGGGTCCATGACCCCCATAGAGGGAGAATAGAGCTGGTGGCGAGCAAGCGAGCCATTGAGCCCGCAAGGGTTTTTTTTTTAGCTCGCCCCCCCTGTCGGAGCACCGGCAGTCAGGATTCCGATGTCGGTATACTGACTGTCGGGATCCCGATTGTCAGGCAAGAAATAATTGCATTATGAGGTGTTTTTTGCTTAAACCAATGACTAGAACTAAAAATCATTCAAGGAAATAATGGGGGCAATCAAATGTTTCAATTGGTGAATAAAAAATTTTGGGGCAGATTTTAAACCTATTTTGTCAAATTTAGGGGCACTATTAATTCCAATATTATATACTGTCTTTCCCTGGTACCTACAGTGACGTGTCAGGAATAAAAAATCCCCATTTGAACCCTTAAAGTATCTGGATAATAAATGAATTCATATATAAATTTCGCCAGAGATATACAACAATTGTGAAACTGCTACAAAATACAAAATTAACCCATTGAGTGCAAAGTGAATTTGTCAAAATTGGTGTGAAAATTTCCAAGCAAACATTTTTGTTCATCATAATGACCTGCAATGTTTCCCTTATATGGAAAATAGAATCTTTATTTTTTTTTTATTTTTTTTACACAACATTGTTTATTTGAATTTATATAACAAATGTGAGCAACGCTGGCATTTTTAGCCGATATTTTGCATATCTCTCAAAGAGCTCAAAGGGTTAATAAAGTATGGGTATTTCTGTGTTATATCTACTGTAGACTTACATATACTGTAAATGTAATACTAAAGTCCATTTAATCTGTAGCTAAAAACTGTCTTTATTGATATGAGTTTAGGATATTCCATGGAAGTGTTGGTGCTTCTGCTGAATCAAACTTGTCATTTAGTTGCAAATGCTCTTCCTCATTATCAGTTTTGAACAGTCGGTGTTGGCTGTCACTCTGATGAACCTTTGATTTCTTTGAAATGCTTTGCTGGTATGTGTCAAGTGTGATGAAGCTCAGCCACTTTGGTACCTTATGTCCTCTTAGCCCCAGGTATTAAAGAGGTAGAGGTGATTTACAGGCAAACATCAGATCTCTTGGGTAACGCCATCAAAGTTCTGTCAAAGTTATTTTTTTTTCTATTCACACTGCTGGTTAATTTACCCCATTTGTGGATTCTTGAGATTTTTTTTTCTATTCCCTTTTAAAATGTTTATTTAAAATAAAGTTTCATGTCCTGCAAATTATTTAAATTATTTTATTTGATCAAGGAGAGAGTTGTGGACCAGCTGCTAATGTGTTAGAAGTAGAAATAAATGTCAAATCTGTTTAAATAGTATAAGATCTGTGCTGCTGATTACCATTCGAGAAACCCACAGAATCGGGGTACTCTGGAGACAATGACAACTAACCTTAGGCTACATAGACCAGGTTTTAGTTCCATAGGGGTACTAGTCCAGCAACTAAAGGTTGCTGCTGCTGCTATTACTGTTACTGCTGCTGCTGCTGCTGCTGCTGCTACTACTACTACTACTACTACTACTACTACTACTACTACTACTACTACTACTACTACTACTACTACTACTACTACTACTACTACTACTACTACTACTACTACTGCTACTATTACTGTTATTACAACTACTGCTGCTGCCACTATTACTACTATTACTATTTCTACTATTACTGCTACTAATACTACTACTACTGCTACTATTACTGTACTACTACTATTATTATTTCTACTATTACTGCTACTAATACTACTACTATTACTAGTACTACTATTACTGTTACTGCTGCTACTGTACTACTACTATTACTGTTACTGCTGCTATTACTGTTACTGCTGCTACTGCTGCTGTTACTGCTACTATTACTACTGCTGCTACTGTACTACTACTATTACTGTTACTGCTGCTGCTACTGCTGCTGTTACTGCTACTATTACTACTGCTGTTGCTACAACTACTGCTAATACTACTACTGCTACTGTTACTGATGCTACTATTACTACTACTGCTACTATTACAGTTACTTCTGCTCTACTACTATTACTGTTACTGCTGCTATTACTGTTACTGCTGCTGTTACTGCTACTATTACTACTGCTGTTGCTACAACTACTGCTAATACTACTACTACTGCTGCTACTATTACTACTACTGCTACTATTACAGTTACTTCTGCTTCTGTACTACTACTATTACTGTTACTGCTGCTATTACTGTTACTGCTGCTGTTACTACTACTATTACTACTGCAACTACTACTACTACTGTTGCTACTACTATTACTACTGCTACACCTACTACTGCTGCTACTACTATTACTACAACTAATACTACTGCTACTATTACTACTGCTACTATTACTATTGCCATAGGCGTACGCAGCCCATTTCCTTAGGGGGTGCACCTTTGGAGGGACATGTCCATTACCGCCTACTGGGCATGTCTATCAATGCCTAGTGGGCATCACTGCAAACTAAATAGAAGGTGACTTATTTAATGTATATGCACTTCAGAATGAATCATTACCCCCCACATAGTAAAAACAGCATCAGCGAAGGCGCGCTGCAAAAATATAAACATGCCCATCACACATAATGGCGCACACAGTAATGCCCATTACACATAATGCCACACACCATAATGCCCAATCCACATCATGCTAGGGCTTGACAATTTTTTGTAAAATAGGGACAGTGCGTGCCGAAGGCCTATTACACGTCATACACCCATTACATATTATACCACATGCCATAATGCCCATTACACGTTATGCCACACTCCGTAATGTCCATTACATGTTATACCAAATAAAGTAATGCCCATTACACCACACACTATAATGCCCATTACATATTATGCCACATAAGTGCTGCTTACCTACATGCTTGTTGCTACGGATTTCATGCTAGATGCCAGGAGTTGTGATAGTTGTGCTGCACGGTGTTCTGTGCGGGTGGCAGTGGCTCCTCCGAGATTGTTGTCCGGCCAGGCCGGTGCGAAGATGGCCTGAGCTGAGCAGGCCTGCCAGGCCTGCTGGAGCTGACCCCCAGCTGGGAAAAGTGACATCAGACCCAGTCAAACACCCTAAAATTACAGTCTCCTTTTGACTGTCTGATTGTCCCTTTTTAAATTTTCACTAAACTGCTGCTGGCTGCCTTGCTCCCTGCAGCCTGGGGCTGGGCGAGTCGGCTGGGGCCAGGACACCACCCAGGTGTGGTGCGGGCAGCAGGAGAACTGATGAGAGTGTGTCAGTAGGGGTGCGCAGCCCTCCATGCACTACCATTGACCTGTCACACTCCATGGCGCACCTGCGGGCATCACATCACACAGCGCCGCTGGAGTAGGGTCACATGACACACACTGTCCCTCCTCCTCCCAGTGTGTGCAGCGGTGTTATGTGTGTCACCGACAGTGCAGGGGGGGAGTGTCAGTGTCAATTTGAAAATTGGCTTGCTGGCAGCTCTGCGGGCGGGTGAGCCGGCTGTGGGCTGCGGGTGGGCGTAAGCTGCTCTCATCGGGTTTGCTCTCTGACCTCAGTGCTAGGAGGTGCTGCAATCGTGTGGGGGGATGCCGGTCATTAGGAGGTGCCTGTGCACCCCTGGCACCCCCCGTGTGCACGCCTATGACTATTGCTACTAATACTACTACTACATTACTGTTAATGCTGCTATTTCTGTTGCTACTGCTGCTGTTACTACTACCACTACTATTACTACTGCTACTACTGCTACTGCTACTATTACTGTTACTGCTGCTACTGTACTACTAGTACTATTACTGCTACTGCTGCTGTTACTACTACTATTCTACTATTACTATTATTACTACTACTACTATTACTACTGCTATTATTACTACTATTACTATTGCTACTATTACTACTGCTACTATTACAGTTACTGCTGCTACTGTATTGCTACTATTACTGTTACTGCTACTATTACTGTAACTGCTGATACTATTGCTGTTACTACTACCGCTATTACTACTGCTACTATTACTACTACTTCTATTGCTACTGCTACTATTACTACTGCTACTATTACTGTTACTATTGCTACTATACTACTACTATTACTGCTGCTATTTCTGTTGCTACTGCTGCTGTTACTACTACCACTACTATTACTACTGCTACTATTACTGTTACTGCTGCTGTACTACTACCGGTAGTACTATTACTGCTACTGCTGCTGTTACTACTATTATGCTACTATTACTATTGCTACAGTACTATTACTACTGCTATTATTACTACTATTACTATTGCTACTATTACTACTACTATTACTGCTACTATTACTACTGCTACAATTACAGTTACTGCTGCTACTATTACTACTACTATTACTGCTACTATTACTACTGCTACAATTACAGTTACTGCTGCTACTGTACTGCTACTATTACTGTTACCGCTGCTATTACTGTAACTGCTGATACTGCTGCTGTTACTACTACCGCTATTACTACTGCTACTATTACTACTACTTCTATTGCTACTGCTACTATTACTACTGCTACTATTACTGTTACTACTGATACTATACTACTACTATTACCTTTACTGCTGCTATTTCTGTTTCTACTGCTGCTGTTACTACTACCATTACTACTGCTACTATTACTGTTACTGCTGCTACTGTACTACTAGTACTATTACTGCTACTGTTACTACTACTATTACTACTGCTGCTGCAACTACTACTACTGTTGCTACTGCTATTACTACTGCTACACCTACTACAACTACACCTATTACTGCTGCTACTACTATTACTACTGCTACAACCACTGTTACTGGTACTACCACTATTACTACTGCTACTACTGCTACTAATACTGTTACTGCTGCTACTACTATAGGGTTAGATTGGTCTTAAATTCTACAGGGAAGGTTTCCAGTAGGCTGAAGCACCTGTAAGGCTACCTGTCAGCCAGTGACCTTTTTTTTAAGATGTGGCCCTGCCCAGAGTAGTGGCCCTATCCCTCTCCTGTCTCCCACACAAACAACCTTTTCCAGTTCATAAAAGACAACAGGCTTTGAGCGCTAGGGACAAGTGTATGGGTGCTGTGTGCAAGTGGCTGCACTCTGGGAGAGGGATGCCGCCCTCAATAAGAGAACAAGAATAAAGAAAGGATACCAGTAGGCGCCTTTTGCACACAAAAAAAACTTACAATTTAATTAATAAATAACATACAGAATACTTTTGCATGCATGCAACAAACAATTTAAAACATATGTATCAATGCAATGCTGTTTAAAAGTAGCAAATAGTTACCAGGTCCTGGTTGAATGCTCAGGTGTGCGCACAAATTGAACCGATGTTATTGTCCTGAATAAAGGGGGTGGAATTCCCAGCGCTGTGTTGGGGGAACACCACAATGGGGGGAGGGGGGGGGGGGTTGTGGGTCCTCCCAAATGTGGAACCGTGAATCGGCAAATAAGTTCCTTTTAACTCCTTGACCATGGAGTTTGATTTGAAACAGGCACTTTGTGGTTACCTTTGGGCGATGTGAACCACGATGATGGTATGTCTCCCCTCTGTGATGGTACGTGCACGCACCTGGCATATGCCGCCTGGTTGATGAGTGGGCTGTGAATCGTCCAATCAGCAAAAACACTCCCTGTCTTAGCTGGTGAGATTTAGCGGGGACCAGTGTGTAGGAGGGTTGTGGAGCTCAAACTAGGCAGATTTTTCTCCAGGTCCTCGGTGGAATTCCTTTCAAGACGCGTTTCGCGGCACTCAGGCGGCTTTATCAATTGTCCAGTTCATAGAGCAGAATACCCAAATACTCATCTAAGGCAGGCGCCCATCTAAATCCACTATGTTCTGTTATAGGGACAGGAGTGGGGGTTATATGGGGATGTGACAATGGGGGTTATTTTAGTTCATAGTTTATTGATCCTTCTTAGATGGACAAAACCATGTGCACTGCAGGTGGAGCAGATGTAACTTGTGCAGAGAGAATTAGATTTGGGTGGGGTTTTACTTCAAAGTGAGATCTATATTGCAGTGTAAAAATAAAGCAGTCAGTATTTACCCTGCACAGAAAAAAAATAACTCACCCAAATCTAACTCTCTCTGCACATGTTACATCTGCCCCACCTGCAGTGCACATGGTTTTGTCCATCTAAGAAGGATTTTGCCTTTAAGAGTGAACTAGAATAAGGCCCAATGTCAGGGGTGTTTCTGGGGTCCACTGGGGGAGGGGAGGATATTTGTAATATTCAGGGAATTATGTTAATCTGCTTGATGGAAGTTTTGGGGTCTGTGTTCAGTCTCAGTGGGGAGAAGGGAGGTGGGGTATTCCTGGAAATGTGGAGATTTGTTATTTGTCATAGCAGCTTAAAGGTCTGGATGCCACTAGATTGCTAATGGCTTCCACACAGGTGTAGATATATTAATTCCACCTATTTTATTATTGGTTCCACCTACATTTGATTTGATCCTGACCATTTGAGGCTACTTCTAGAAATGTTTCCAGTGCCACTTTTAATTCTTAATCCACCCCTGTATACTACTACTGTTATTACCCAATGTATTTTGATAAGACATTACTGATATTTGGTGATCCTTAGAAATTAGGATTGAACAATGCATTTACATATTGCAAGCTGCTGAGTTAATGATGTGTCACATGTCAGAATTACAGTATTGTGATAAATTATTATAACATTGCATTTTCCACTATAATAGAACGTACACATGGTTCAATTTCGTCTATTTTTCTATTTCACTTTGCTTATACTGTATAAGCAGGTGTGGTATGGGGTTCCGACAGTCGGGATCCCGACAGTCATTAGCCCGACATCGGGATCCCAACTGCCCGGACTCAGACAGCATGGTGAGCGCAAAAAAGCCCCTTGCTACTTGAGCCACCAATTCTATTCTCCCTCTATGGGGGTCGTGGACCCACACGAGGGAAAATAGCAGGTGATCGTCGGCACCCAGCTGTCTGCGTTTTGACAGTCGGGATCCCGACGTCTGGTAAATGACAGTCGGGATCCCGACTGTCGGGAACGCGTCCGGCACCCGTATAAGCAATATCGAACAGAAATTAAACGTATTAAAATCTATAAATATATTTGGGATACCACATTCCTACTATTGTGTAATTACAGGTGTATTTATAGGGGCATGCATTGATTTGTATGGATGGTGGAAAAGTGAGTAGTTCCATGGGTCATAGGCAGTATGGTGGCACAAAGGGTAGAATTGCTATCTCCCAGAATTTAGGGCTTGGGTGCAATTCTGACCACAACAGAAGGAAGTTTATTGGTTTGTTTTCTTTTCATTTGGGTTCTTAGTCCTTTTGACCCTGTCGACCTATTTCACGTCAATCTTTTGGGGTAGACTTATTGACTGTCTATTGTAGATGCATCAGAAATATACATCACATCATACTTGAAATATACTAATATTGTAATCTCTGTAGATGGCATAAAGCCTTTGGCTACATTCCGTTCTATGTTATTTTGTGGCACGGCTCCATAAGAACCAGCTGTGCTATTCTCATTGTTTTTTTATTTGATTCCCACTTGGAATCCATAATAGATTAAGATTCGTTATGGCCTAATTTGAATTAAGGACTCCCTATTCATTTCACTGTTAAATACATTGTAAATGAGGGTATTGACGTTGACTATATTTCATTACATTTTTATAAATATATGTGTGTTGTGTGTGTTTTCTAGTCGGCGCTGCTTGAGCAACCATGGTCATGGTGGTATTTTTAGCTCTATAGGTGTCACCATGCCCAAGCAGTCAATATATTGGTTTCCCAAGCCGGTGCCGTGGCACCCTGGTATGCCGCAGGGCAAATGGAGGGGTGCCACAAGTTGGTGGACTAGGACCAACAAAAATTTGGTATGGGTAATTCAATAACTGAAGTTTGACAGGGCTTAGGTTGACACCTGAAATAGGTGGACTTGGCTACGGATGACAGGAATGGAAGGTCGACACAAACATTAGGTCAACAGTTGAAATGTTGACAGTCAAAAGGTCGACATGAGTTTTTACCAGCTTTTTTTTGTCCCAAATGTGACATAGTTGACATGGACACCGTCAAAGCATGGCTCTCTGCATTTCGGGCACAGTGCCTCTCAGCACACTATTTTATTCTCCCACCATGCCACAGTGCATGGTAGGGCATGACATACTGTCTGTCGGCACATGTAAGCTTAAAAAACAAAGTGAAAAACTTTCGATTTTCCTGTTGTCGACTTAATGCTTATCTCGACCTTCCAACACCTATTTCATGTGTTGACCTAAGCCCTATCAACGTTCAGTGGTCAAACCAATGCACGTCGGTAAGTTTGACCTAGTGATCGTATCCCCTCAAATTATGTAGGGTCAATGTGATTGGTAAAACCAGTGCTGGTGGCTGTCAATTGTGAAGCATGTGCACAAATATAAGCGCAACCCTGTGTAGTAGCACATAATTGGATGGTATTGACTCATTTAAAAAAAAAAATCGGAAATTCTCAATAAGAAACTTTGGGCAGGGGGCAAATGCCGATACTCTTGGCCAGTGGTGGCTCCAGAGGAGGGAGGAGCACAGTTCACAGTTTGAAGAGGGGAGCCACTCCAACTGCCAGTGAGTCAGTTTGGAATGGCAGTAGCTGTGTCTCCCCTATTTGTATATTGGACTGTGCCTAAGCCCCTGTGGAACTACCACGGTTTTGGCGCTGTAAGTAAAAAAGATTGAAAAGCAGTGCCCTAAAGGAATTATGCTGGAATTTTTTCATATTATGACGGGGAAATCTGAATTTATGAGTCTCCCTGTTGTACAGAACGATCAGGGTCAACCTGGCTCGCTCCTTGCCCCCTGCCACAGTTGTCGTTAGCTCAGGCTACAGAAATGTAACACTTGCTGTTTCTGTATGAACCATGCCACTGTTAATCCACAAAAACTCTTAAGTAGCAGGAAATCAAATAAGAAACTGAGCCGCACAACTTCTAACACATAGGGGGAAATTTTACTAAGATCGAATGGGTACAAATGCACCCATTCGATATTAACTAGGGCCTTGATCAAATTGGCATTTTTTTATGTACGGCAAATTCAGCCGTATTCAGGTGTTCGAATGAGTACTCCATCGATAGTACTCGGCCGTATATGTCACCATGCATTCTATGGTGGTGTGCTCATTTACTAACATTCATATTGTTGAATTCGGCTACATAGTGGTTATATGGTGGCCGTTTGAGGTTGGGGAAGGTGCAGTAGTTTCTGCTGAGGTTGCAGAGAAGTGCCCTCTGTTGGACTAGATACAACCATTTTGCTTTCGTTGCACGGTGGGAAGATTCCTCTATAAAGAACTAAAATGTATTTTGATTGTCTTAGGATAGCGGATAACGGCTCGCAATCATTTCCAAATTTGCGATCAGGTCTTCATCAGGCCTATGGCACTGTGTGCAGCTCCAATTTAATCGTTACCTTTAAGTCTTTTAAAAACTATTTCACAATTTACCTATCTCCAATCTTGTAGCTATAAGCATGGGCCAATTATACAGCAATTATCAAATCTTGGTCAAAAAGCAAATGGCAAAGTTTGAACTTTGTGAATATCAGATTAGATTTTTCATGTAGTACAAATCTGGCTTTTATTCTATTGACTGTTCCTGTCTATATTTCAAATATGATTTGTACATCAGTTAACAATTCATTTAATCTCAAAAGTAGTGTCATTATTCAAAACTGTGGATGTTGACTTCTACAATATATTAATAGACTGCCAGTCAACATGAATTTTCTTTAGCTTCTCATGGCCAAGCAATGGCGGTCTGAATGAAATGTACCTTATAAGTCACAAATGCAGTATACTTTCTGCATTTCCTCTATTATATTTAGTTTGATTTTCAAATGAATTTAATTTGATTTTCTCTAGAGCAGATACTTTTTCGCTAACATATGACAATACAGAATACATAGGCTTTCGGTTATGGGGACTGATATCACTGTATTGTAATCTTTGCCGCAACAGATACAGCTATAAACATTTAAACATTTAAACATACCGTATGCATTTAAATATTAAAAAAATGACGAAGCACCAATAAAAATAAATAGTCCAGATGTTTAAAATGAGATGGATGTTTAACCTAATTACTAATGTACTGCAAAGCTTCTAAAGTATCAATTACAGAGATTAAGCTATTATATAAAAATTATCTAAACAAATTCTTTAAACACATTTCGCAAGCATGTTCTCCGTGTTGCTATTAGAAACAATTAGTTATCACTTCCCCTTACTGATACCAGAATTAATTATTTGTACTGAATTACAGTATTATCTTTAAGAAAGTTCCTCTTTCATTAGGTAGCAGAAGATCATGATGATAGTAACAGGGCCGGTGCAAGCCCCCAGCCTGCCCCAGGCAAAAAAAACCTGCGCCGCCCGCCTGGGGGGAGTTGTGTGTGGAGGGTGCGGACGATACTTGCTGCGGCACGGCGGGGGGGATGGGGGGTTTTGCGGACGATACTGCGGTGGGCGCCCGCACCCCCCACCCCCCCGTGCGCTGTACCTGCTGTTACAAGCCGCGATATGCAGCTTCCGGGTGCTGCGAGTCCTCTTCGTCCTCGCTGAAATCCCCCCCAGCACGGAGCGGGCGGCACACGCGGGGGACAGCGTTGATTCACGCCGGGCGGGATGGGATGCTTTCTGGTACCTCTCTATGGTACCTCGGCGGCTCAGTACTGCCCCCCAGTGGCCGGCGCCCTAGGCAAATGCCTAGTCCTGCCTAGTGGTGGCGCCGGCCCTGGATAGTAGGAATAGTGTTTTAGTAACTAGTGATAGACCCCCAAACCCTAGTCAGGCTATTTATTTAAAAAAAAAAAAAACTATTTTCTACATGCAAAAGCAGCCAGCATTTACCCTGCTTTCAAAAAAAAAGGTGCACAGGGGTAGATTTATTAAGCACGGTGAAGTGATAAAGTGTCTGCTTTTTATCACCGGCCAATCAGCTCCTACCTGTTATGTTTCAAATCAGACTTATACTGTAACTTCACAGGTAGGAGCTGATTGGCCAGTGATAAAAAAACAGACAGTTTATCACTTCACCGAGCTTAATAAATCTACCCCTCAGTTACTTGCACTTTTTTACTCTTTTTAATATTGTAGCTGTTTAATGCTGACTGCAAAGATCTCTTGCCATTCTTCTTTCCTTGTGTGCAGCCTAATAGAATATTGGAGGTTAAATCCTCTGGTCTGACTGTTCTATGTTCCTCGGTACTGTGCCGGTGCCAGACAAAAAAGTCAAATGTCAAGAAGTGACTCAAATAGCGCTCAGATTCAAATTACAATTACCATATTACAGTTTGCTACTGTAAATTATAGAAACATCCCAAGCTCTACATCAGCTACTATTGGAATGAAAAAAATCTGAAATGAAATGGGATCGCATCAGAAATCATTGATGTCCCATGGTTTATAAATAACATGTAGATGTGATAACCCACTTCTCTATACAAACTCCAGAAAAAGGGGTTATCACTGCTTAATAAATAGGCCCCTTAGTATGTTGGCAGCTGTGCTAGTTTATGATGTACATAGTTACTTACCTTCTCTCTGGTGGTTGGTACGAGAGCATAAATTACATATACATATGTAGTATCCTGTGGTCTTGACGTCTCCAAAGCATTGACACACGAATTGCCGGTCAATCGTACATGATTGTTGGGGTGGTACTGGATGGGTGTGGTACAGGGGTCCGACAGTCGGGATCCCGACAGTCATTAGCCCGACCACGGGATCCCGACTGGCCGGACCCAGACAGCATGGTTAGCGCAACTAAGCCCCTTGCGGGATCGCTGTGCTCGCCACGCTGCAAGACACCTATTCTAGTCTCCCTCTATGGGGGTCGTGGACCCACACGAGGGAAAATAGCTGGTGGCCGTCGGGATCCCGGCTGTCTGTGTTTTGACCGTTGGGATCACAACGTCGGGACCCTGTCCAGCACCCTTCTGGATTCGTTTCCTATATTGTGTAGGGTTATTTCTCTATTAGGGCCTACACACCTAGCGATGCCAGGCCATTTTCTGAGCGATGTTACTTAATTCAACTACATCGCTGTGTGTGCCATAGCGATAGGGATGATGGGCCCCACGCCTCGCTATCTCTCGCTGGAGAACACTGGCCCTTAGATGTATTTCGAACACTGTATGATTTTGTTTAGTTAATTGTTTGAGTAACCTCTCAAATTCCTCTCCATCTGTTTGAAGACTTGTTTAGTATTGCTATATTTATTTTATTCCATTTCATTTTCATTTACCTTATGTAATTCTGAATGTTTTGATATGTGGCTATTTCTATATCCCTATTTCTTTCATTTGTTTTTTTAATTCATGTGACTTCCCTCCCTTTATTCCTTCCCCCTTCCTTTCTTTCTAAACTTAAATAATATTTTGATATTTTGTAAATGTTGTTTATATATTTGCATCGGTTTGTCCTTTTTGTTTTTATAGGCCTTTATATGACTTTTATTGTAATATACGACAAATCTTTGACCATGATTTCACAATATAAAAACCCAATAAATTGTCCTTTATCAAAAAGAATAATAATGAGAATAACAAGAATATCTCTTGTTATTTCATACTAGCTGACCCGCCCGGCGTTGCCTGGGAAACCCTTGGGGTTTCTTTATTTCCAAAATTGCTGAAAAATGTCATCTTACAATATGCTGTGCCAAAGACCTACGATTGTAATTTGTTATAGATTCCACCATAATGTTAAAATGTGTTTG
The DNA here is from genome assembly GCF_055691185.1 of Crinia signifera. Taxonomy (NCBI): domain Eukaryota; kingdom Metazoa; phylum Chordata; class Amphibia; order Anura; family Myobatrachidae; genus Crinia; species Crinia signifera. Next base: position 111,235,917 of record NC_139226.1, on the reverse strand, counting down.
CATTGATACTCAATGACGGCAATGAAATCAGGTGGGGTGTTGTTGTTTGAAACACAACGCTCCTGAGTTGATAACTTGTATGTGTTGATGAATTCCACATCCACTCCTGAGATTTAGCACCTACTGTATGACATATCCTCCAACATCTGAGGGTCAGAAATCAGTACAAAATCAGAAAGGGACGTGGCCACACCTCCATTTCTATACTTTCAAATTGTACAGTTTCTAGGGTGTGTAATTACAGGCGCTGAGTGCGAAGGGACCGGGGTGGGCGTTACTTACCCCGCCATAATGAATTAAAAATTCACTGCTCCCTGCCACTGCCACTCCCCTCACCGAACCTGCAGCAGTCTCTGAGGTCTGGGGATCTGTAAAGCACATGCACCGGGCATCTCTACCAAACAGTGGGGCAGCCCCTGAGTGTGGGAGCAGGTCCACAGGCCTGGCCACATGATGTCATGATGTGACGCACGCTACCCGCACCACTGTAATGCCGCACTGGGAATGGGTGCAATGTGCCAAATTCTTCCCTACACCCGCCGAGCCAATCCACTGATCCAGCCATCACAATCATCAATGGGTGCATTGATAAGGTTTGAGTGTAAAAATTTGAAGAATAAGACTGAGAAAAAGAATTACCATGTTACAAAGTGTACAATTTACTCAATAAATCGTGAAAAAAATGTAAGTGTACATAGAAGTACAATCAAGAAATGAAAGTAGGATTAAAAAATAAGTTCTGATTCAAACTGATAATTGTTTGGATGGGGTGGGTTGTGAAACAAATCTATAGGTGGGGGTATGGATATTGTGGGCATAATTGGTGTTTGTTACACCTACATGGGGCCCTCAATTGATGGGATTTTCACTACAGTGTCACGGTCACATTGTCACCATAGGGGGATTCCCAATTGAGGTCCAGGTGATCTTTTAGGGACCCTTTACAATCCTGTAGGTCTCTTCTCCTTGAGCTTACGGTCTCCCTTAATGATAGTCAATCACTGAGGGAGACCATAGGCTCCAGGAGAAGAGACCAACGGAATTGTAAAGGGGTCCCTAAAAGACCACCTGAACCCCAATTGGAAATCCCCTACGGTGACACTGTAGTGAAAATTTCTCATCATCTGGGTACCCCCTGTAGGTGTACCAAACACCAATTATGCCCCCAAACCCCATACCCCCTCCCCCTATAGATTTGTTTCGCAACCCACCGCCATCCAAACAATTATCAGTTTGAATCAGAATTTATTTTTTAATCCTACTTTCATTTCTTGATTGTACTTCTATGTACACATATTTTTTTCACGATTTATTGAGTAAATTGTACACTATAACATGTTAAATCTTCATCTCAGTCTTATTCTTCAACTTCTTACACTCATAACATTCAAACAAATGCATGCAGCGCTCATGCCCATCGACCAAACATTATCTATGAACCAAAAGAGTCTGGGAAACCCTTAAGGCAGAGCAGTGCCTGATATCCAACTGACTAACAGGGTGAGTGCAGTGTACCCACTTTGTATTGATCAATGGGTGCATTGGCCAGGACAAAGATTTCTCAGTGCAACTGGAGGACTGGAGAGACGGATATGGGGAACAAAGTAGAAATGGTACATTAGGTACAGTTTTTATTTGCCGGTACAGACTGTTAAATAAACGGCAAATTATTTTTTATGTGTTCTGTGTGTTTGTGTGTGTCGTACTGTTTTTGTATGTGTGTGTGTTGTAATGTATGTGGTTTTGTGTGTTATATTGTATGTATCTGTCCAATGCGTAAGTGTGTGAGGTGTGCTATGTATATACAGTATGTGTGTGTTGTGTCTTTGTGTATCTGTGCAAAGTTTAAATGTGTGTTTTGTGTGTGTTGTACTGTTTTTTGGGTGTGTGTGGTGAATGTGGGTGTGTGTTGTGCTGTTAGAGGTATGTTATGTGTGTGTATCTGTGCAATGTTTAAGTGTGTGTTCTATGTATTGTACTGTTTTTGGGTGTGTGTTGTAGTGAATGTTGGTTTGTGTTGTACTGTGAGTTGTGTGTTATGTGTGTGTGTTGTGTTGTGTTGTGTGTATATCTGGCGAATGTGTAAGTTTGTGAGGTGCGCTACATATATATGTGTGTGTAGTGTGCTGTGCATATCCTGGCAATGTTTAAGTGTGTGTGTTCTCAGTGGCGTAGCTTGGTTTGGGGCGCCCCCCCCGCCGTTAATGGGGGGGGAAACTCCCCCCCTCCCCGCCGGCCTCCCCACCCCCGCCGTTAATGGGGGGCGCCTCCCCCCCTCCCCACCCCGGCCGCCGGTGCCACCCCCCCCAATCGCCGCAGGCTTACCTCTCTGCGCGTCCCGGCTCCCCTCCTGGCTTCAATTAATAATTCTATGCAGACGGACCACGATAAAATGGCCGCCCCCATACCGCAAACAGTTTCAGAGAACTGTCTGCTTTATGGGGCGGCCATTTTATCGTGGTCCGTCTCCATAGAATTGATTGAAGCCAGGAGTTGTGTGTTTGTTGTACTGTTTTTGGGTGTGTGTTGTAGTGTGTATGGATTTGTATTGTACTGCATGCGGTGTGTTTCCAGCGATTTCAGCCCCTATCTCCCCCGTGTGTACACAGCTTAAGTGTGTGAGCTGCTCTACGTATAAATGTGTGTGTTGTGTGCTATGTGTGCGTATGTGGTGTACTGTGTGTGTGTGTGTGTACAATGTGTACGTGTGTGTGTGTTATGTGTGGTCTATGTATATCCTCAATTATTTCCTAATTGTTTAAAGCCTTCACCATAATGTTAGAATGTGTCTGTCATACTCAATGACAGCAATGAAATCAGGTGTGGAGTTGTTCCTTCGTCCACGGTTTCCCAGATCGTCGATCTTTTCCCCAGATCATCAATGAAGGAAAATTAAAACTTGGTGTTTTTTAAAATTCTAAGTGAAATTTCTCAAAAAGGGCTTCGAGGTGCACACCACAGGGTCCAGAGGTATCTTGTTGCCAAATTTGGTGTCTCTGAGTGCCACGGTGTGTCCGCAATGCGACGGACACGCACACACACACACACGCACACAGACTCTTCAACTTATTATATAGATGACCATAATTCATAATCCTTTCAAAAAGTATATAATCTAGGAATGTAATACATAGGGGGTATTCAATCGCACGTCCCGACAGTCGGGTCCCTGGCCTGTTTCTGATCCACTTGCCAGTTTATCGCCAGGCGGGATTCAATGTCCCACCTTTAGATTAGCAAAAAGGGGGTGTGTCTTTGAAAACGGCTGTGATCTCGACAATCCACAGCCATTTTCAGCAAAACGGACCCGACTGCTTTTAAAGTCCGGACCATTCTGTCGTGCTGCCTCTTAAATGCTGTTGGGAACGACAGCATTGCATAGGCACCCACCACTATTTCCCCTGATGGAAACAGGAGTGGGGATGGAATACCCCCCATAGCCTGCCTTGTACTGATATGGTGCAATTGGGCTTTGATTTCTAAAGAATTATGGGGCAGATGTATTAATCCTTAAAAAGAGATAAACGTGGGAGTGATAAAGAGTGATTAACCTCCAGCAAATCAGCTCATGCCAACACAGCCTATAATATGACAGTTAGGAGCTGAAAGGCTGGATGTTTATCACCCTTTATCACACTCATGTTTATCTCTTTTTAAGGCTTACTATATCTGTATATATTGTTCCTTTTTTATAGTTTAGAAGTTGATTTCAAACATTTTCTGAAGGTGTGGTCATTATAAAAGAATCACTTTGGGTTTTATTTTATTTATGATTAAGGATAAGGATGTATTTGTTTGGTCATAAAGGAATTATCATTTTTTTTTATTTTATTTTTAAGAGGACCTCATTTTGTAGACTATCCTGTAACTTTTTGTGCGGTAGGAACTTATTTTTGTTGTTCTCCAATCCCTATAATTGATCTTGTAATATTGTGTATCTCTATATATAGTTAGAGTTGTTTTCTATGGATTTACTATTCCGCCTTCCCATTTAATTTGCTTTTAGTAAGTGCTTGAAGATTGATGAAGTCTTCAAGAGTTTTCAGTGGTTCAAACCTATTTTGAATAACGGGAATTACTGCCGCAATCTTTATCATTGATTCTTTTCTATTTTCAATGATTAGTTTCATTAATTCAAGAGAGCAGTGGACTAATATATTATTCCATTTGTTCATGAACTCTCCATTATCCCAATTATGTGTAGGGTTTATTAAGATTCTTAATCCCCTATGTATAATCTTATTTTGCAAATGCTTTGCTTTCCCACAGTTGGTTTATTTCTATAATTTTGAGTTTCTATCATCTTAAATAATGCAAGCAGAAATTATCATCCACATGGGTATTTTTAAGCTTTAAAGTCTTCATTACTGGGAGTAATGTACATATTCCTTCTTGGCCAGAACAAATTTCCTGTGTCAGTTAAAACTAAAAGAATTTTTTAAGTTTTAATGGTCATTTTTAACCACTTCGGTGGTATGCCTGGAAATCTTCCGGGCTGAGCTGCGCTGCAGGAGCAGGCCCTACAAGAAATTGTCCAGGCATACCACTGATAGGCAGGTTTGTGCCAGTGGTGTCTCCAGCAGTGCACCACCATTTGGAAGCTCCAATGCTCCCCCATTTGATGATCTTACCCCTACCCGACACTTAGATACTCACCCCCCTGCCGCTGCTCCCTACTGGCGGTGCCCGCCGTCAATCCTCCACATATTCGCTCGGGGAACTTCAGGCAACTCAGAAGTGCTCGGGTGTTCATGTGTTCAGGAGCCCAAATACATGAATTCCCGTGCGTAACTCAAACACCCGAGTTCTCCAGAGCCACCCCCAAGTGGCCACTAACTTCATTGAGCAGCTGCAAAGGGGCTGCTGCTTGTGGCAAGTATTTCTTGAGGACAAACCTGCACCCCACCAGAATTTCTCTATCTTCTTTTCCTATAGAGGGCCAAACCTGCCGTGGTAGGTTTGTCATGCCCCAGAAAAACCCACCACTCAAGCAGTGGCTTAACCCCTACCCCATAAAAGTTTTCCCTAACCCCCAAGAAAAGTTACATCCCCCTGCCTTACTCCTGTTGCCGACTGCCACCGCCTCTGGAAATGGGACCCGCAGATCTTGCAGATGCGGTCCCGGCTCTCCTCCTACCTTGGCTCTTGTTCTGCTGCTATTATGAAAAATGTCCTTCTCAAATGTCCGCCCCCTTACAGCAGACCGTTTTTTTGGGATGCTAGAGAACGCCGCCTCCTCTAGCATCCAAAAAAACGGTCTGCTGTAAGGGGGTGGACATTTTGTGAGGGAGATTTTAACAGCAGAAGGACAGGTGCCAAGCCAGGAGAAGCGCCGGGACCACAGACAAATAGATCTGCATGTCCCGGTTACAGAGGCGGCGGCAAGCTGTAACGGGGCTAAGGCAGGCAGCAGTGGAATGATAACCCATGCAGACCCCCGGAGCCCACACTTTAGTCAGCGCCTCCACGCCGCTGCGGGGTCTGGGGGGTTGTTGTTACGCCACTGGGTTAAAGAGTACAATGTCTGCTGCAAACAGCAAAATCAGATTTGAAACCACAGCGCACAATCTCAGGTTTGTACAAACAGAGTTGTCCAGCATCCTGTCAGGATGCTGGCATTCACTATGGTTATGGATCATTATGTCAACAGTGTCTAGGTTGACAGTGAATAGGTGAACCACTATTGGTCGACAGACATAATCGACATGTAAATGGTCAACATGGGAAATGTCAACACAGGTTTTACAATTTTTTGCCTATGTCATCATGGACATCGTACAAGTGTACGGGGCCCCTCCCGAAGCACAGAGCACCTTACTATTAGCTTAAGGACACCAGAAGACTTTGAGATTGTATCACATCTTTAAACAGCTCAAACTTCGGTACTTGTTTCCTAGAACGGCCACAATCGTGAGTGATCGTGGCTCTTAATTAAGGGACACGATCCTCACGATGTGGCCGATTTTTTTCAATTTTTTCACTTTGAATGACAGAAATCGGGTCAATCGGTCGGTCGCGACCAATTAAAATCGGCCGCGATGCGACCGACCGATTCACCCGATTTTTCCATAGACTTCAATGTTAAAAAATCTTTTAACATTGAAATCGGGAGGATCGCGTTGGTCTTGTGCCATTATAATGGCACAAGATTAGATGGACTTGATTAAGTCCATCTCACATAGGGAAAAATGATAAAAAAGGTGAAATGGGCCAATATGACCCATTTCACATTTTTTATGTACCCGCCATGACCCCACGATAGACGTCAACCCGAAGCGTGGCGAGCGCAGCGAGCCCGCGAGGGGCGGCGGTACGCGTCCTCCGACCTTTTCATTCCCCTACTATCCACGTCGGCGTGGAGTTGAGAATATATAGTGTGGCGAGCGCAGCGAGCCACCGAGCCCGAAGCGTGGCGAGCGCAGCGAGCCCCGCGAGGGGACGCGTATACCTGTGAAGTTATACGCGTCCCCTCGCGGGGCTCGCTGCGCTCGCCACGCTTCGGGCTCGGTGGCTCGCTGCGCTCGCCACACTATATATTCTCAACTCCACGCCGACGTGGATAGTAGGGGAATGAAAAGGTCGGAGGACGCGCACCGCCGCCCCTCGCGGGCTCGCTGCGCTCGCCACGCTTCGGGTTGACGTCTATCGTGGGGTCTAGCCCACTTAGTAACATTTGGGGGGGCAATTGAAAAAAATCTGGTGAAAAAAAAAAAAAATCGGGTGAAAAATCGGTCGGTCGGATCGGTCGCATCGTATGCGACCAAATCGCATGCGATGCGATCGATCCGATTTTTTATCTTACGACCACAACGATCTAAATCGTTGTGGCCGTGCTAGGAAACAAGTACCCAAACTTCTATTACCACCTTGGTCTGGCATGAACCTTTTCCTCTTCCACCAACCCTGGGACACCACCACTGTAATTATTGAACCAACTCATCCACATCATTGTGAGGTCACTTCCAGCCCACAGAGCTTAACATCAACAGTATTCCAAGCCAAGCCAGGATCATGGATTCCAATGGTTACTGAACCCATTTAAAGTGGACATTCATTAGGGACTCTCTTTACTATTAAGGACTGAGCAATACAGGAACAAGCAGGAATCAAACTAAGTATATTTATTTTTTATTGTGTCCGTACATCTGCAGTGCACATGTTTATGGCCTACTTAATTTAATCTATTATACAGGTATTATATATAATTATTTTATCCAATTGATCAGTACAATAATTTCAGAGCTCCACTCTACCTTTTCCCCACTTTGGTACACACTATTTTGGAAATTCCTTTCCATTGAGTGAGTTGCTTGACAAACATCCCTGCTGGCACCTGATTTATCATTGGTAACCTTTTTCTTGTATCCAGTATGCCCTATTTTCCCACTGCCTATCACTGCAAAGCACCGTGACAATCATAAAATTAAATAAAAACAATCCCTTGTGGGCAATGCCATGCACAGGTAGCCTAAATGTGTGGTTCACAGTCTGTGCCTTCCTATACTTAGAGGGATATCCTAGTAGCCGTGTTTATTTACCACTGCTATAAGGTTCGCCAAGGCTACCCTATTAGCACCATTGCTGGCATACTTTTCCAAAATCACTGTTATCTGCAGTGGTTGCTCTAGAGTTGGGGCTGCTGCACAGTTCAAAATTCAAAAAGGGGAGCCACAGCAACTACCAGTGAGTCAGTTTGCAATTGTCAGGTGTTCTGCTGCTGCTGCTGCTGGTGGTGCTCTTATGAAGCTGTTGCTAAACTAGTTAACCTTCACTAGGTATTCTGACCAGCTGCTCCCCGCCGGTGATACTTCCTGTTTAGCTCTTAGTGAGTGTTCAGCTTTAGCTGCATAAGCTGCAGCTCCTTGGTTAATTTTTCAAGCCTTAGCTCCAAGCTGTGTGTCTGCGGCCCAGCCTCCTGTTTACAGCATACCTCATTATCTGAGTTCCCAGTCTGGAGTTTCTACACCTGCATTTGGTTTTCACTAATGCAAGCTGCATCTCCTGGTGTTCCTGATCGCCTCCAGTCCACGTATCACTTACTTTGGGTATCGTGAGTGTTGCGGGCCTTCAGCACATTGCCACTAGGTCCTCTGTTTATTGTTGTTTATAAGCAGCGAGGTTGCTTCTTGTTCATATCCGCTACAAGATCGTTATAGTTCTTTTGTGTGCGACGAGGTCGCTGCTGGTTTTTGTGTGCAGTGTTATTTTTCCTTAGTTTTTCAGGTAGCCTTTTAGTTCCTTTATGTTAGTTTTCCTCTGGTCTTCCCTTAAATTCCACTGGTGCTTTTTCTCCCTGTAAGACCTGGGGGCACCGGAGTTGGGGCGGACTTAATTCGTCCTGTTTAATAATGTGATTGTTAAAGGTGAAGTCTTAGCACCGCAGGTATCCAGTGGTTTCTAGGGGAAACAATAGAGTTAGCTGTCAGGGTAGGGTGCTGTGACCCTTTCCTGTATTAGACACAGCTTGGTTTTTGTTATTCCCATATTCCATATCATAATCCATATCCCGGGTCAGGTGATCTGCATCCTCACCTCTATGCTCCTGGTTACTGTTAGTTACTCTTGTCAGTCCTGTGTCCTGTATTCAGTTTAGTTTATGTAATTTGTTATTTCTGATCATCCTGCAACTGCTCCAGGTACCTAATTGCTCTAATTCCCTGTTCTATCCTAAAAAAAAACAGGGGCTAATCATAAAAGGAATGGCAGTTGGCGAGGATCCCCTAGTTGAACTTTGAGGCATCGCTACCTCTGGAGCCACCACTGGTTATCGGGGATTCTGCTTCATGCAGAATCCCTGATAAGTAACCACCCAGATCGGTGATAGCATATACAAGCTGGGACTTATCCGATGGTGGATTTGTTTTCAGAAGATAAAACGTGTGCTAATAGTATACTGCGATAATGACCATTGGTCATTATTTGGACATTTTTAGCATCCAAAGTCGCTTTGGGGATAATAGGATATACCACATAGTGACCTAACGCTTTCATATCTAGTGATTGATGGGCTGGTGAAACAAGCCTGTCAGGTCATTAAAAAAATTACTTATTATAGAATAGAATATAAAAACACATTGGCATAAGATATTATATTAGAAAAGTAAATAATTCAAGTGTTCTTCCCTCCAGTCAACTTTGGCTGTCAGCCCAGCTGTAGCAATGGGCCTGGTATTCCACCATAATCCACCTACAAGAGAAATATCTGCTTGCAAAAATATTCTTTGTAAAATGGTTCTTGTAGAATGTGTCTGTCTTTGTGTAGGACATAATCCTTATTGCCATGGCCTAGAATTGTACTGCTTCAGCTGCTACCATGGTTATGGTATAAATGGTAGACAATCACTAGGATGTCCACTAATGGTCGACAGTGACTAGGCCAACACCTTGAAATGTTCAACAGCTTGAAATGGTCGACATATCCAAGGTCAAGATTGACAAAAGGTCAACACAAGCTTAAGTTTGCCACAGACATGGCCAACATGAATAAGGTCAACATGACACATGGACACCGTGAAATATTGATTTCACTGGGGTTTAGGCATTGGGGTCTGATAATGTGGCTAACATTTAGATACAATGTGGCAAGTCATTTCACAGCAAGATACACAAATGAATACACTATGATTGCTGTCAATGACAACACAGAGAAAAACTCTATCCTATTTACAAACACACTTCATAAAGGGCTCACTGGAGAGCCCTTTATGGTAAACATGGTGACATTAACCCCTTCCCGACATTTGACGTACATTTACGTCATGGTCGGGATGTACTTCCCGTCACATGGCATAAATGTACGTCATGCCATTAAACTATCACCGCGTCTATAGACGCGGTGACAGAGGGACGATGTCTGCTGTCCCTGACAGCAGACATCTTCCCTCATTGCCCAGGGGGGGGCAGCGATGCCCCCACCCATCGTCGATCGCTGTGATTGGCTGTTCAATGTGAACAGCCAATTACAGCGTTTTCTGTGTACCGGCGAATAACGTCGCTCGGTGACACAGGGATCGGTGGTGATTGGTGCTGTTAAGTACAGCACCAATCACCACCGGGTGTAAAGGTGTCACTGGTGGTCACCCCACCTCACCCCACCTGCCCCCAAAGGCTGTGATTGGTCCGACGGACCAATCACAGCCATTACACCACACAGAAAATAACGGAGACAGCCCTGCAGCCGCCATTCCGGTCAGGAACAGCGTGCAGAGCGGTCTCCGTGCCCATCTGTGCCCTTATACTGACCTGATCAGCGTTGGTGGCATCCGTGCTGCCAGCTGCTGGTGCTTCCTGGTTGCTGTGGTTGCTTTTGCTTCCTGGCTGCTTGTGCTGCTGCTGCTGCAGCGTCATTGTGTCAGAGATATATATTGTGTGATATAATTTTGTATCTGCTGCCCCCTGCTGCCCCCCTTTTGTGCTGATCAGTATAAACTAACTGATCAGCAACTTTTTTGGGGTGCAGGGTTTTTTTTTTATATATATACCCTGTCAGGTTGCACCCAAATTTGTGTGCCTGCTGCCCCTCACTGCTAATCAGTGTTGCATCACTGATCAGCAGTTTTTTTTTCTCTACCGTCCAATGGGATACTGGGCTTCACTACTATGGGGATTGAGACCTCCGCAGGAGAGACAGGCACATAAAAGAACTTTCAGTGTGGGTGCACTGGCTCCTCCCCTCAATCTCCCTCCACTAGTCAGTTTTGAAAAATGTGCCTCAGGAGAGGCAGTGCTTCTGGATGCTCCAGAGTTTTTTCCACATTTATTTTCAAGTTTGTTATTTTGGGGCGCTGTGGTGACCACACAGCTGTCCTGCTTCGTGGGTGTCAGGGGAAGGGTCAGTCCCCGACCTCTTCAGGTGCAGAGCTGACCCTGCTACAGGACAATCCAGTCCTGCGTGGGACTTGTCACCGCACAGCATTGCGCTGTAGCGAGCAAGTCCCCTAGCCGCCGCACACCCCTGACAGGTCTGAAGACATCGGTGGTGAGTACAGGCTGGGGGTCCCACAAGGGGTCCCCGCAGCCATTTCTGGTGCGGCAAGACGACGGCTAGTAATGGCGGCTCTCCAGCAGGGACCGCGTGAACACCGCGTCTGGTAACTGGCATAGGGGTGCTGCCGCTGGACCACCAGGGACACCCCTCAGGGTATAATGTATGATATATATTTTACACCTTTAATAATGTCAGTATAAATATATGTAAGCGCCAGCTCCGTGTAAGGGGGCGGGGCTTCACTCAGAGCGGGACCAAGCTCTGCTGGGCGCGCGCTGTCACTTCCTGCTTCTTCACACGCTGCCAGACTCCATTACAGGGCTCCTCACTGGCGTGGTGGATCCGGGTACTTGCAGCACGGCAGAGACAGCAGGTTTTTATAGCGATTTAGCGCTGCTGCGCTATCTAGCTTAGTCAGACACTGTGTTGTTTATATCACTGTGTTTAGCGTTACCAGCTCACCCAGATCTGTGAGTTCAGGTTAAGGGTGCACTTGGCTCCCCAATTGCTCTGTTTTTTCCCCACTGATTAGTTACAGACACAGCATAAAGCAAGCACATAGTCTGTTTTCACTCAGAGGAAACACATCCAGCAGTGTGTGCACGTGTGTGACTGCGTGGGGGTTGTGTTTGTTACTACAGACATTGTAGTACTATCTCATCATGGTGAAAAAGTTCACTTGTATGGTGTGTATTTATTTATTTATTTATTTATTTATTAACAGTTTCTTATATAGCGCAGCATATTCCGTTGCGCTTTACAATAGCAGACAGTGAAACAACAAAACAGGGTATTTACAGACAGTCAAAATGTAGGAGGGCCCTGCTCGCAAGCTTACAATCTATAGGGAAATAGGCATTGATACATAAGGATAGATACTGTATTCTTTATTGCATCGATTCCACCAGAACGCAAGGTTCTATGACTGGTTCTGGAATTTGATAAGCTTGCCTGAAGAGATGAGTCTTCAGGGAACGCTTATAGGTTTGGAGACTGGAGGAGAGTCTTATTGTGCTTGGGAGGGCATTCCACAGAGTGGGTGCAGCCCGAAGAAAGTCCTGCAGTCGGGAATGGGAGCGAGTAATGAGTGTGGATGAGAGACGCAGATCTTGGGAGGAGCGTAGAGGTCGTGTTGGATGATATTTTGAGATAAGAGAGGATATGTATGTTGGTGTAGTTTGGTTTATGGCTTTGTGTGTAAGTAAAAGAATTTTGTATTGAATACGGTATAATACAGGTAACCAATGAAGTGACTGACAGAGTAGCTTTGCAGACGATGAACGTCTGGCTAGGAAGATTAGCCTTGCAGCTGCATTCATAATGGACTGTAGTGGTGAGAGTCTGTATTGGGGAAGGCCAATAAGGAGACTATTGCAATAATCAATGCGTGAGATGATGAGAGCATGGATTAGAGTTTTTGCAGTGTCTTGTGTAAGGTAAGGGCGAATTTTAAATATGTTTTTTAGGTGCATGTGGCATGATTTTGAGACAGATTGAATGTGGGGTACAAAGGAAAGTTCTGAGTCAAGGATAACACCTAGGCAGTGAGCTTGAGAGGTAGGAGTGATTGTCATCTTCTCAACAGCGATAGAGATATCAGGTTGGTAACTACTATTTATTGTGTAGCACCAAGTTTGTGCCCAAGTCTCAGTCCCAGGTTACTTGTGAGGTTTGTATGTCACCACAGCCTAGTAGTGCCGACACCCAGATCAGTGGGGTACCCCCACAGCTTGTGGGGCCATCGCAGGCAGACGAGCAGGAGCCTGCTTGGGCTTCCAACATAAAGACCTTGTTGGATTCTGTGGCTTCACAGCTTTCCACTAACACTCAGCAAACGCAGAGGGTTCAGAGGGAATTGTCCATGTTAGCTGCCAGGGTGGATATTCTTCATACCCTTAATGTACCTCCTCCTCCCGCACAGCCTCAAAAAAGGCAGGCTACTGCGATGGATCCTGACACAGAGGATGAAGATGAGGACATATTGGAGGAGTGTGAGGAGCAGGGTCTGCAGGAACCAGCTCCGGAGGCGGCAGTGCATGGTCCCGAGCCTCTTATCAGGGCCATTAGGGATGTTTTAGATCTCCCAGTGGAGGCATCCGCAGAAGGAGATCCTTTCTTCATGACTCAGAGGAAACAGCCAGTATACTTCCCTGAGCAGGTGGAGTTAGAAACTGTTTTAAGGGCTGCATGGCAAAACCCTGATAAGAGGTTTACTCTTTCAAAACGGTTCACAAATGCATATCCTTTTGAACCTTTGGGCAGAAAGAAGTGGGAGGAGCCACCGGTAGTGGACTCCTCTGTTTCCCGCCTTTCTAAAAAGGTATTGCTACCAGTCCCAGGGGAATCCACCCTTAAGGACGGGGCGGACAGGAGGCTGGAATCTACCCTCAAGTCCATATATACTGCTAGTGGGGCTTCCCAGCGCCCAGTTTTAGCCAGCTGCTGGATGGCTAAGGCAATTCATACATGGTCAACCCAAATTCAGGAAGGGTTGTTGGGTGACATAACTGTGGCCCAAATAGGTGACAGCCTGCGTCACATTCAAGATACCGCTAAGATCCTGTGCGAGGCGCAAAAGGAATTGGGCGCTATAAACGCGCGCAATTCCGCCATGGCGGTTTTCAGCCAGACGGGCCTTGTGGCTGCGTCAGTGGTCTGCAGATGTAGACTCAAAGAAGAGTGTGGAGGGTATTCCCTTTACAGGAGAATGGCTGTTTGGGAGTGAATTAGACGGTTGGATTTCCAAAGCCACGGCAGGAAAATCTACCTTCCTTCCATCAGCTCCCACGGCTGCAAAGCGTACCTTCACAGGTGCTTCCCAGCAGTCCTTTCGTGGGAACAGGTTTCGCCCCAAAGCTAGGGGCGCCTCCAATGCCAGCAGAGGCACGAGAGGCAAGTTTAGGAAGCCTAACACCTCCAACACCCAAGACCGCCCAAATGCCGCGGCTTCCTCTAAGCCTGCAGCATGACGGGGTTTTCCCGCCACGAGACTCTCTCGTGGTGGGAGCGCGATTGTTGCATTTCAGCCATGTGTGGGACGCCTCGGGTCTGGATTCCTGGGTCAGGGGTCTCATTTCTCTAGGTTACAGGCTGGAATTCGACAAACCTCCTCCCAGACGATACTTCAAGTCGGCACTTCCAGCATCCCAGGAGGATCAGGTGCTCCTTCAGGGGGCCATTACCAGGCTGCTTCAGTCTCAGGTAATTGTACCGGTGCCGGACACGGAGCAGGGCCAGGGATATTATTCAAACTTATTCCTGGTTCCGAAGCCAGACGGCTCAGTAAGACCCATCCTGAATCTAAAGTCACTGAACCCCTTCCTGCGTGTGTTCAAGTTCAGGATGGAGTCCTTGCGCTCTGTGATCGCCAGTCTAGAAAGAGGGGAGTTCTTGGCCTCTATAGACGTCAAAGACGCCTATCTACACATTCCTATCTGGCCCCCACACCAAATCTATCTCAGGTTTGCCTTGGGGAACGACCATTACCAATTCCGGGCGTTGCCCTTCGGCCTGTCGACAACCCCGCGGGTTTTCACAAAGGTAATGGCGGAAATGATGTCACTACTCAGGCTCAGAAGGGTGAATGTAGTGCCATACCTGGACGACCTGCTAATAAAGGCAGGGTCGGCGGAGGCTTTAAGCAGTGCTCTCAATCTGTCCATACAGGTTCTAAGAGACCACGGGTGGGTCCTGAACATGTCCAAATCATCGCTGGTTCCGACCCAGAGGATGGTTTTCTTGGGCATGATTCTGGACACATCGGAACAAAAAGTTTTTCTGCCGTTGGAAAAGGTCACTGCAATACAACAACTGGTCAGGGAGGTCCTTCAGTCACCTCTGGTACAGATCCATCTTTGCCTCCGGCTTCTAGGCAAGATGGTAGCTTCTTTCGAAGCAATACAATTTGGCCGTTTCCATTCCAGGACCTTTCAATTGGACATTCTGACAAAATGGTCCGGCTCCCCCCTGCAGATGCGCAGAAGGATTGGCCTTGCAACAAGAACCAGGATCTAGCTACAGTGGTGGCTAGATTCATCCAATCTGTTGGCAGGCAGACGGTTCCAGATCCAGGACTGGATTCTGGTAACCACGGACGCCAGCCTAAGGGGCTGGGGAGCTGTGACACAGGGAGTCCGCCTTCAGGGTCGATGGTCTCCACTGGAGTCGGGCCTTCATATCAACAAGCTGGAGTTGAGGGCGGTTTACTATGCCCTGTTACAGGCAGCTCCATTGTTACAGGGCAAGGCGATCCAAGTCCAGTCGGACAATGCCACCACTGTGGCCTACATAAATCGGCAGGGTGGTACCAAGAGCATGCCTTGCATGAGAGAAGCGTCAAAGATTCTGTCTTGGGCGGAACAGAATGTCCTGGCCCTGTCTGCCATTTTTATCCCGGGGGTCGACAATTGGGAGGCGGACTTCCTGAGTCGCCACGATCTTCACCCGGGAGAGTGGGGCCTTCACACGCAAGTGTTCAATGCCATAGTGGATCTGTGGGGGCTCCCTCAGATCGACCGGATGGCTTCACGATTGAACCACAAGGTAGCAAGGTACTGTGCACGGACCAGAGACCCAGGGGCCATAGCGGTGGACGCTCTCACCTGGACCTGGGATTTCCAATTGGTGTACCTGTTTCCACCTCTCCCATTGTTGGCTCGGGTGCTAAAGCGGCTCCGGCATCAGGGGACGGAGGCAATACTGGTGGCACCAGATTGGCCAAGAAGGGCCTGGTACGGGGACATTCAGGCCATGCTAGTGGAAGACCCGTGGCGTCTGCCCCTAAGAAAAGACCTGCTCCTCCAGGGCCCGTTCGTCTTCCAGGACTTACAGCGGCTACGTTTAAAGGCCTGGAGGTTGAGCGGCAGATCTTAGTCCATAAGGGTCTCCATCCCTCGGTCGTCACTACAATGATCAAAGCCAGGAAGCCGGTGACGGCTTCGCATTATCATGTAATATGGCGCAGATATATTGCCTGGTGTGAGAAGAATGACTTGCCTCCGGCCAGTTTTCGATTAAACAGTCTGCTACGTTTCCTTCAGGCTGGTTTGGATAAGGGACTCAGATTGGGTTCCTTAAAGGTCCAAATCTCTGCACTGTCTGTGTTTTTCCAGAAAAAGATTGCGGCCTTGCCGGAAGTGCAAACCTTCTTACAGGGGGTTCTGAGGATTCAGCCCCCCTTTGTGCCTCCCACTGCACCATGGGATTTGGAGGTAGTTCTTACTTTCTTAAAATCAGCCCGGTTTGTTCCACTGGAGGAGTCTGAGCTACGACACCTCACTTGGAAGACAGTGGTTCTGCTGGCTCTAGCTTCGGCCAGGAGGGTGTCCGAGCTTGGGGCTTTATCTTGTCGGAGCCCTTACCTTGTGTTCCACAACGATAGGGTGGAGCTCAGGACCAGACCACAATTCCTTCCAAAGGTGGTGTCAGGGTTCCACCTAAACCAACCGATTGTGGTTCCTTCTAGCACGACACACCCGGATATACCAGATACCTTGGATGTGGTCCTCACCCTTAAGGGATATGTCAAGCGCACAGCTAGGATCCGTAAGACGGACAGCCTGTTTGTGCTTTATGATGCGCAGAAGAAGGGTTTACCTGCTTCAATGCGTACCATTGCCAGGTGGATAAGATGTACTATCCAGCAGGCTTATGCATCAGCTGGTTTGTCGCTTCCTTTTTCAGTAAAGGCTCATTCAACCAGGTCTGTAGGTACCTCTTGGGCGGCTGCTCGAGGGGTGTCGGCAATGCAGCTCTGCAGGGCCGCAACTTGGTCAGGGCAACACACATTTGTGAAGTTCTACAAGTTTGACACCCTGGCCAGGGAGGATTCCCAGTTCGGGAATGCGGTTCTACAGCAGAATCCGCACGTTCCCACCCGTTCTGGTAGCTTTGGGACCTCCCCATAGTAGTGAAGCCCAGTATCCCATTGGACGGTAGAGAAAATAGGATTTTGGGTACCTACCGGTAAATCCTTTTCTCGTAGTCCATATGGGATACTGGGAGCCCGCCTCAGTGCGGCTTTTCTGCTGTCAGATCCTACTTCATTGTTAGGCTTATTGCCTTGTTTTTTATAGGATGATTATGACTATAGACTTGTTCTAGTTACAGGTGTCCTCTTAAAGTTGTTAGGATTCACCTCTTTTATATGTTTTTTGTTCGTTTGGGTGTGCTGGATGAATCTCACCACAATACATTATCACGTACTCCTCACATGCTCTCCTTCGGCACAGTTTTTGCATTAACTGACTAGTGGAGGGAGATTGAGGGGAGGAGCCAGTGCACCCACACTGAAAGTTCTTTTATGTGCCTGTCTCTCCTGCGGAGGTCTCAATCCCCATAGTAGTGAAGCCCAGTATCCCATATGGACTACGAGAAAAGGATTTACCGGTAGGTACCCAAAATCCTATTTTTTTTTGAGGGTGCTGTGGGTTTTTTTTTTAAAAAAATTTTTACACCCACGGTGCTTTTGTGGGTGTCCTGTGCCCGCTGAGCGCTGATCAGTGACGGACGTTACTGACCAACATCTGTGCTCAATTTTTGGCGCAGGAGCTTTTTTTTTTTTTAACTTACACGTGTTAAAGCACTACATACACACTACATACCCCCCGTGTTGAAATAAAGTTTGTACCCCCCCCCCCTACACTATACACGTGTTGAAACACTACACTTAAAAATAATAAAAATGTCCCAATCATCGCAAAGACTGTTTTCAGCGGAGGAGGCATATGCCCTTATTGCCTCTGACACTGACACAGCCAGTGAAGTAAGCGATGAATTTGCATTCGTCTTAAGCTCCTCTTCCTCCTCTAGTGATGAGGGACCCCCTCAAAGACGCCCCTGTAGAGCAGCTGAGACTCCCCCCCCAATGATTGATCTCGTATGGACCCCACCACCAGACAATTTTGAGCCCCAGGTTCCTGAGTTTTTGGCCAACCCAGGAATCCAATTTGATACTACAGGCCTCAAAGAAATTGACTTTTTCAAAATCTTTTTCTCTGATGATTTTATAAATTTAATGGTGGACCAAAGTAATTTATATGCCCAGCAGTTTATTGCCCAAAACCCCACGTCATCATTTGCTAGGTGGACCCCTGTAGATGCAGTAGAGATGATGCCGTTTTGGGGTCTGGTGTTACATATGGGCATAGTTAAAAAGCCAGAAATTAGGCAATATTGGAGTACAGATGTTCTGTACAGCACCCCACTTCATCGTATGGCCATGACCCGGACTCGTTTTGAGACGATCCTTAAATTTTTGCATTACAACGATAATGCACAGTGCCCACCCAGAGATGATCCCACCTTTGACCGGCTATTCAAAGTCAGGCCGGTCATTGATCATTTCAGCGCCAAATTTGCTGAGATGTACATCCCCCAAAAATTCATTTGTGTAGACGAGTCACTTATACATTTTAAAGGAAGGGTTAAATTCCGCCAGTACCTTCCCAATAAGAGGGCAAGGTATGGCATAAAAATGTATAAGCTGTGCGAAAGTACCTCAGGGTACACCCACAGGTTTAGGGTATATGAAGGGAAGGACACAAGAATTGAACCGCCAGAATGCCCCCCTTCCCTCGTAAGTGTTAGTGGAAAGATTGTCTGGGATTTAGTGCACCCCTTCCTGGATAAGGGTTATCACCTCTATGTGGATAACTTTTACACCAGCATCCCCCTGTTTAAGGCCCTTGGTTCAAGAGGTACAGCAGCTTGCGGTACTGTGCGCAAGAACCAAAGAGGCCTCCCAAAAACGCACGTTGCCCAATTACTGAAAAAGGGTGAAAGCAGGGCAATATGCACCGAAAATATGTTGTTGGTCAAATATAAGGACAAGAGGGATGTCCTTATACTGACAACAATTCACGGAGACAGTACCACCTCCGTCCCTGTACGAGGTACCAGTACCCACACCTCAAAACCTATTTGTATCCTAGATTACAATAAGTACATGGGCGGAGTGGATCTTTCAGATCAGGTACTGATGCCGTACAGTGCCCTGCGGAAAAAAAAAATATGGTATAAGAAGCTGGCAGTGTATATCATCCAGATGGCACTGTATAACGCTTACGTACTATTCCGTTCTACCAGCCAGACGGGGACATTTATGCACTTTCAAGAGGAAGTCATAAAGGGCCTAATATTTGGGAACCAGCAGGCAGAGGGCCCCAGTACTTCTAGTACTGGCCCCAGTACTTCTAGTACTGGCCCTCGTATTGTATCAGGGCAGCATTTTCCTAACGAAATCCCCTCCACTGGAAAAAAGGGCAGGACACAAAAAAAGGTGCAAAGTTTGCTATAAAAAGGGAATACGAAAGCAAACTATTTTCCACTGTGAAACTTGCCCCGACAAACCCGGCCTATGTATGAATGAGTGCTTTAAAATATACCACACATCTATGGATTATTAGGTTCATCATTTCACCGTGCTTCGGGGGTCTTATTAATGCGACATAGCACCCACCATTCATTCCACCAGAATGTGTGCTGCAAAATCCAAATATCACTCCTTCCCTTCTGAGTCCTGCCATGCACTCAAATGGTATTTTTTGGTCACATATGAGGCATTGCCGTACTCGGGAGAAATTGGGGCACAGATTTTGGGGTGCTTTGTCTCCTTCATTCCTTGTGAAAATGAAAAATTTTGAGCCAGAACTGCATTTTTGTGTAAAAAATGTAATTTTTCATTTTCACAGCCCAGTTGTACCACAATTGGTGAAACCCCTGGGGGTTTGAAATGTACACTATACCCCTAGATGAATTCCCTGAGGGGTGTAGTTTGCAAAATGGGGTCACTTGTGGGGAGGTTCCACTGTATTGGTGCTTCGGGGGTCTTGCTAATGCGACATAGCACCCACCATTCATTCCACCAGAATGTGTGCTGCAAAATCCAAATATCACTCCTTCCCTTCTGAGTCCTGCCATGCACCCAAATGGTATTTTTTGGTCACATATGAGGCATTGCCGTACTCGGGAGAAATTGGGGCACAGATTTTGGGGTGCTTTGTCTCCTTCATTTCTTGTGAAAATGAAAAATTTTGAGCCAGAACTTCATTTTTGTGTAAAAAATGTAATTTTTCATTTTCACAGCCCAGTTGTACCACAATTGGTGAAACCCCTGGGGGTTTGAAATGTACACTATACCCCTAGATGAATTCCCTGAGGGGTGTAGTTTGCAAAATGGGGTCACTTGTGGGGGGTTCCACTGTATTGGTGCTTCGGGGGTCTTGCTAATGCGACATAGCACCCACCATTCATTCCACCAGAATGTGTGCTGCAAAATCCAAATATCACTCCTTCCCTTCTGAGTCCGACATGCACCCAAATGGTATTTTTTGGTCACATATGAGGCATTGCCGTACTCGGGAGAAATTGCGGCACATATTTTGGGGTGCTTTGTCTCCTTCATTCCTTGTGAAAATGAAAAATTTTGAGCCAGAACTGCATTTTTGTGTAAAAAATGTAATTTTTCATTTTCACAGCCCAGTTGTACCAAAATTGGTGAAACCCCTGGGGGTTTGAAATGTACACTATACCCCTAGATGAATTCCCTTAGGGGTGTAGTTTGCAAAATGGGGTCACTTGTGGGGGGGTTCCTAACTTTTAGCATCTTATGGTCAGCGGTGTAGCTAGGTGCCATGGTGCCCGGAGCAAGGGCATATTTTGCGCCCCCCCCCCCCCCCCCCCTGGTAATGAATTGGGGGCATGGCTAACGGAATCTGCTGCGCTATATAAGACGCTGTAACGGAATCTGCTGCGCTATATAAGACGCTGTAACAGAATCTGCTGCGCTATATAAGACGCTGTAACGGAATCTGCTGCGCTATATAAGACGCTGTAACGGAATCTGCTGCGCTATATAAGACGCTGTAACGGAATCTGCTGCGCTATATAAGACGCTGTAACGGAATCTGCTGCGCTATATAAGACGCTGTAACGGAATCTGCTGCGCTATATAAGACGCTGTAACGGAATCTGCTGCGCTACATAAGACGCTGTAACGGAATCTGCTGCGCTATATAAGACGCTGTAACGGAATCTGCTGCGCTATATAAGACGCTGTAACGGAATCTGCTGCGCTATATAAGACGCTGTAACTGAATCTGCTGCGCTATATAAGACGCTGTAACGGAATCTGCTGCGCTATATAAGACGCTGTAACGGAATCTGCTGCGCTATATAAGACGCTGTAACGGAATCTGCTGCGCTATATAAGACGCTGTAACGGAATCTGCTGCGCTATATAAGCCGCTGTAACGGAATCTGCTGCGCTATATAAGACGCTGTAACGGAATCTGCTGCGCTATATAAGACGCTGTAACGGAATCTGCTGCGCTATATAAGACGCTGTAACGGAATCTGCTGCGCTATATAAGACGCTGTAACGGAATCTGCTGCCCTATATAAGACGCTGTAACGGAATCTGCTGCGCTATATAAGACGCTGTAACGGAATCTGCTGCGCTATATAAGACGCTGTAACGGAATCTGCTTCGCTATATAAGACACTGTAACGGAACGGAATCACACAGACAGACCCCTGACACCACTTGTTAATCATAGAATATTAGAATACAGTGGACAGTGTTTACTTCAAAACTTACATTGGCTTGCTGGCTGGCTGCAATCATAAACTGGGGCACTGATGATGGTGGGCCAGGGCTGGATGCTGGAGAGGGAGGAAGTTTTGTTGCACCATTACAGAGTTGCTGCTTGCGTGGATCTGATGTAGTATCCCTCCTCCCCTACTCCCAGCACGCGCCGCGGCGGCTGGAGTGGGACAGTGAGTCAGGGAAGGGATGTCTTTGCTACGAGGCGAGCACTGCCGCCCGTGTCATCGTCCGCGTCACGTGGGGGTCCCCCGGGCGGAAGTTAATTAGTGTCTGACAGTGCCAGAGCAGCGGGGGGGGGGGGAGTGGCGGCCACGTCCAGGTCTCTAGGCAGGGCAGGGCAGCCGCCGGCGCAGGCTGCCCTGCGTGTGTGAAATTAATCATTGCAGGACAGCAGGACTCATTTGCGGAGGGGGGGGCGGCGCCCTGCGCCTCCACTGCGCCCGGAGCGTGTGCTCCGGTGGCTCCGCCCTCCCTACGCCTCTGCTTATGGTGCCTAGAAACCTACATGGTGCCTAAAAAATAATCTCATAAAAAGGAGGCTCCAAAATCAAGTAGGTGCTCCTTCTATTATGAAGCCTGTGGTTTGGTCAACGTGCACACTAGGGCCACATATAGGATATTTATGAAAACAAAAGAATTGGGGGAATCAATTTTTAGTCACATTTCTCTAGTAAAATCTACTGTGTTCCTTAGAAAAATGTATTAAAATTGAAAATCTGCAAAAAAAATGAAATTTTGAAATTTCACCTACACTTTGTTTTAATTCCTGTGAAACACCTAAAGGGTTAACAAACTTCCAAAATGCTGTTTTGAATACTGTGAGGGGTGCAGTTTTTGAAATGGCATCATTTATGGGGGTGTCTCACATACAAGTCCCTCAAAGTCACATCAGAACTGAACTGGTCCCTAAAAAAATCAGTGTTTGAAATTTTCTTGAAAATTTGAGAATTTGCTATTCATATTTTAAGCCTCCTAGTGTCCAAAAAAATTAAAAGGAGGTTGAAATAATGATGGAAACATAAAGTATACATATGGTCTATGTTAGTTATTAACTATTTTGAGTGGTATGATTATTTGTCTCACAAGCAGAAAATTTAACATTTTCCAAATTGCAAAATTTTCAAATTTTTTTACGACATTTTGGTATTTTTCACAAAAAAACACAGACTGTATCGACCAAAATTTACCACTAACTTGAAGTACAATGTGTCACGAGAAAACAATCTCAAAATCACTGGGATAAGTAAAAGCATTCACATTTGACAGTCACTGCCCGGCTGCAGCCGGATGTGACCACTGGAAAGGACGCTGCCTGGCTGTGGCCATCCCAACCATTGTAAACTTCTGTGTACGGCACCGCTTCTTGGCCGTGTGAAGTTTCGCTGCCTGGCGTCAGCCGGAGCGCGTGAAACCGCAATGACTTTGTGGTATTTATTGTTTACATTTAAATATGTATTCTATATTACAGATATACAGTAAGATCTGGAACCACCTAGTACAAGGAAAACTAAGGTATATAAATACTTGGTTGATTTGTGGGAAATTTAGTTATACATTGCAGGCGTCATGTTCACCGTCATGTTCACCAATCTTGTGATTTACTGTACATTTATGATGGTATTTTGATGTTCTACTTTTAATAGCAATGCAACAAT
The DNA here is from genome assembly GCF_055691185.1 of Crinia signifera. Classification (NCBI taxonomy): domain Eukaryota; kingdom Metazoa; phylum Chordata; class Amphibia; order Anura; family Myobatrachidae; genus Crinia; species Crinia signifera. Next base: position 111,212,669 of record NC_139226.1, on the reverse strand, counting down.
GTCACTAAACATTTGAAAGTATTTATGAGTGTGCTGGTTCTGACCGAAGCCCCCAGGGGATGCTAACTTGGAAAGATCTGATTATGTCTATTTAAGCATCAGACACCTGTAACTTCACTGTGTGCATCTCTCTACCCAACTGCTGGCATCCCAATTGGCAGGATGCAGGGTAAGTTAGGGTTAGGCTGGGGGGGAGGGGGTGTAGGTTAGGAATAGGCTGCAGGGAGTGAGGGTTAGGCTGCAGGGATGTAGAGATTTGGATAGGCATTAGTGGGGAGGTTTAGGGTTAGGCTTCAGGGAGGTTTAGGGTTAGGTTTCAAAAGGGTTAGAGGGCAGGGGGAAGGTAAGCATACACACCGGAGCCATCGGGATTCCCTCCTTTGGGATGCTGGTGTCGGTATTCTGACCACTGGCATCCTCACTGCCAGTCATCCGTATGTATTCCGTGTTAATAATTTATTTTCATGCATTTACAAAATGCTAAGTGAAAGAACAGAAGAGAAATCTCAGTAAAATCAATATTTGGTTTTACCACACTGTGCAAGTATAACTAGAACAACTGATGCTGTTTTGAAAGCAAGGTCAGGGATAATGTAGGAGTATTGTAATGTGTATGATTAATAAATCATACCAAACCCGTTATAATGATCTTCATGTAGGTTGAAACACAGTCATTAACTGCAACAGAAACAGCTGTGTGGGAGGTTTCAAAGTGGGTGAGGAACAGCCAAACTCTGCTACAAAGGGGAGGGTGTGGAAGACCATTTCATGTCACAGGTTATACACCATGGCAAGACTGAGCACAGGAACAAGGCACAAAGTGGCTAAAGATCGCTTAGAAAATGGGCTGAAATCGCCCCATCTGTAGGCCCCCACGTAACATGTCTCTGGAGATGTGACTGGTGATTAACTTTACCAATTTTTTCACTGGATATTTTAAATACATTATTTTGTGTTAATGAAGTGTCAAAGACATTTGATTGGCTGGCCTGTGTCTGGAGAGTTTTCTTAATAAATCCTAATGTGCCCTTTCCCAAAATCCATTTCAAATTCAGATAAATGCAAAGTACAATACAATACAAAATTATTTTCACCAGCAAATAGAATGAATTGTCAGATGAAATGACATAGTAATAACCAGCACAGTACACAGCAGGGCACCGATGGAAAATGTGGAATAACCCCGCTTAGCACACGCACTATGCGAATTCATTCTTGCTATTTAACAGACATACAGGCACAGGGGAACAAACTATCATGCAATCGCCCTGTACATGCCATCGGCTCTCTAGACCTCTTTTATATGCCAATTTACTAAAAACCCCATAAAAGGGTGTCTCGAGTCTGAAAACAAAAATAAAAACCAACTCTGAATTTCCTTTCCTGCAGATCAAATACAAATATTAGTTAAATAATGTGAAGCGTCTGCAGCAGAAAGAAATGAGTCTGCGGCAGTTATTGGTTATTTAATTATTGCAAATCTGTGTGTATCTAGCAAATAACACCAGTTCATTTTCTCATCAAAATATTTAAGCTTGTAGCTTGTCATCAAAGGACCTCAATCCCTGCTAATCCCTACACTAGCATATACAGTAAGACTAGCACAACATTACATTGCAGTTAAATTCCAATTTAATCTATAAATCTGAATTTGGGGAAAATGAGGTTGTCATGTTGCGTGATGATATTAATGCAGTTACTGCACATGTACGTCACACAAAGGGCGGTATTCAATGCCGCTGGCAAGGGGTTTTCTGCGGTGAGAGTGGCTTGTTTTCGGTGAGGATCAGAGGATGGCGAGGATTCCACCAAATGGCAAGGGACGCCGCTAATGCAGCAAACCCGCTGCATATAGCGGCGACCTTCGCTGTTTTGACAGCCACACTCACCGTTTCCACCTTCCTGGAAAAACCCAGCGAGGTGGAAACGGCAAGTGCCGGGGCGGTCAGTTGAATACTGACCCTTGAGCTGTGACAATGAGAAATAGGCACTGCCCGCCATCACAGTTCTCAATGGGGCATTGAATATACCCCTTAATGTGCATGGCATGCACAACTACCATAGTAGTAAAATGCTGTGATTCGCCGGTCAGTGTAGAGGGGGTGGGTTAAAGTGCTGGGGTTTCAAAATAAGCCTCGTTCCATATTGAATCTCCGTTTAACCTCACGCATCAGTAGGAATGGGGTGGGATGTGAGAGATCCACCTCTTCTTCCAACATAACTCTCAACTTTTGTTGTTGTTTGTGAAGCGGAACTTTGTGTGACCGCAATGAAAAGGGGTGGGGCTGTGAACGACGCCTCTGATACAGGGGTGTGCTGGAGCATCACAACTCCTATTTTCTGCATAATGGGTGTTCCCTGATCAGCTGGGCAGTCCCCGCCTGCCTACCCTGCACTGATAAATGATACAGTATCTATTCAATGATCACCAAATGCTGAGCAGAGCAGCGCTGATCACAGTCTTACCAAACTGTGTGTCATCATCCGCCCCCCTGCAGAACACTGCAACCCCTGGGTGAGACAGCGGCACAATGTTCAATTAGTGGTACTGTCCCGCTGAATCCGGGACAGTTGGGAGGTATGCTTCCAGGGGTGTGGGAGAGTACCCCAGAATTGTGAGTCTCCCACAGATTCTGGGAGGGTAGGCAAATATGAATTTATATAGTATCAGTATGAGGTATTAATAAGCACTAAGCCAATCAGAGACATTGACTCATCATCATCATCCACATTGCATATTTGGTACCAGAGGTCAAGCACCTACAAGATTAGATACATGCTGTCTGACAGGCCTTGCTAAGTCACCATTTATAATACATCTGGCCATGGGTGTTAGTCGCTTTGTCTGTCTCTACATATAGGGAAAAGAATGTGTGACGGTGAATTTTTGGGTTACCAATTATTTCAAATATGCTTGTTTTAGATGCACTCCGGGCCCAATTCAGACCAGTTCGCTAAGCTGCATATACTCGCAGCCTAGCGAATAGGTCAGTAGTGACACCCCCCCCCACCCCACCGAATGCGTCCGAAGGGGAGTGAATTCATTCGATGGTCGCCAACCAATGATTGCCTAAAAGGGGGCGGGCTGGTGGTGATGTCATATGACGTCAGCCAGCCGCCACCCACCCCGAGCAAGCATCAACCAATAAAGTGCTGACCATTCCATTGCTCCATCCCCCCACCCCACACACACACACACACACCTGCCCCCAGCTTTTCGCTCCCAGGGTTCACACATTGTCATATTCCTGCATGCATGAACCCCCACCATCGGACCCGAACGAATGGGTCGGAATCGGCTCCTGTACGCTGTCAGCAAAGGTTTATGCCCCCCATCCCCCTCCCCACCCGCAGCAATATGTAAAGAGCATTTTTTTGTATCATTATTTCTGTTTATCATAGATCAGACACAAAATATTGTTCAGCTTTATAAACTGCAGATGAGAAAAAAATACATATACACAGCTGTTGAGAATGAAGCCAGCAGCCCAGATTAAAGACACTTCACTTTATTTATGGAAATTGGACATAAATGTCTGGGGCAATGTACGCTTTCCCTGTGATCCCCTTGCTTCCAACCAGGCTCTCTTCCTCGCTGCTGTTTTCAGCAATTTCCTTATCACAGGATCCTTGAAAAAAGCTCTTTGTGTAATCTTGATGCGCCACTATTATCAGAAAGCTATGGCCTGAGGGCGAATGTGTTCTTTGTGAGATTGTTCGCCTTCAAGTGGTCATCGTTACAGTAAGATGAGCGGGTACAGGCGAGGCACAGGAAGCAACATGTAATCTTTGTGCAAATGACCAGTAAATTGAGACCGTCCTTAATTACAGAGCACGAAGCCGGGGAAGGCAGGATAGGAACCGTTTGACAAGGCTGAATTAACCTGCATATTGCAAACAGAAATGTACGTGGTTTGTTCACTGCTTAGCAGTCATAGAGGTCTGTGCTTCCCTTCTATATGATCTGTATGTCTTGGTTGCAGAACGGTAAGAGGGTCTTGGCAGAACGGTTGCCTAGGACTTGCACGAAAAAAATAAAAATAAAATAAATTATGAATGGTGGGTTGACCACCAAGTACTATATACAATATAAATGACAACCTATAATTACAACTTAATATGAAAATGACTGGCTAGTCATACAGCTCTCTGCTAAATTACAGTCAGGAAAGTATATAACTATAGGGTGTAAGAGGCACAGCCAGGGGCTCAGTGTATTATGGTAAATAATAGGGCTGTGAGCGACGGTAGAACAAGGTAGAAATACAGTATGATACTTACAGTATATAAAGGAGCTTAGTTAGAGGCTGGGACTATTGGTACACAGGGTTGGTGAAGGGTTCTCTGCCACCCTGTGCAAGTGTGTGTGTGTGGGGGGTCCCGGGAGACTGGTGCAATTGCTGGGCCAAGAATCAAACCCGATTTTCAGAAGCCACCCAGCTATTCCTGGAGTACACAACCCTGGTCTTAAGGTGTCCATACGCTACTGCGATGTATTGCAGCAGTGTATGGCCATCCGATCCCCCACGAGCTGCCTGAGACCTTGCGCATGTCTCGCATGTGGTCCTTTCATGCAACCCCTGTTCTGACCTCCAAATCAGGTCTGATGTGCAAGGAACAAATTGCTGTAGTATATGGGGGCCTTAAGGTATAGGGCCACCATCCCATAGACAAGATGGACTGTCCTAAGAATTCTCTGGGCAGCTCCAAAGGCAGCAGGCTTCTTGCCTGGAGTGTCATTTGGATGATCTGGACAGCTGTGCAGCAGCGATACTGCCTGTTAATACTGCACCGCGAGCTGGGTTGAACCTGGGTTAAAATGCTGGGTCACTGCGCTACACAGTTTCCCAGGTTGCTGCGTGTTCATGCGCAGTGACCTGTGATACTTAGAGCAGTGTAAAAGCGCTATAACAGTTGCCTGTTCCCAGAACATACAGCAGTGACGTGTGGTGAGGTCATTGCCTGGGGAGGCACTGACCTCACCACCACCCCCCCCCCCCCGGACATGGCGGTGCAACATATGCAGCGGCGGCCGGTACATGCGCCCCCCCCCTTCCCTCCCACCACCTGGCGGACTCACCTGTCCTCGGCGGTGGCGGCGGCCAGTCCTCTTGGCGGTGAGACGGGTGCTGCATCCTCTCCAGGGCCCTGCATGTATGTGATTGGACAGCGGTTCCAGCACTGGATCTGCTGGCCCAATCACATCTGGGGGCGTACGTTTATACTGATGCCCCTGTCATTGCGGCATCAGTATAAGTGCTGCTTCCCCATTCATTTTCAATGGGCTTTTACAGCCCATTGCTGCACCCTGCCCCCTGCCCACCCCTACCCGCCCGCCGCTGCCCGGAGTTTTAATGTTAACAGCGGGAGGCACCTCTCCCACTGCCTCCCACCCTCACATGCAGCTGTGTAAGAAGGTGGGAGGCCTGACATACAGAGAAAGCAGACATGGATCTTATGCCATGTTCTCACTGCGAGTGAGAAAGACACGGATTTTACCCGGCATTAAAATGCCGGGGACTGCCGCGCTGGATCTCCGTTCTCACTGCAAGGCAAATTCCCGGGTGAAGAAGTTCTACCCGGGAATTTGCCTTTAAACACCGGTTTTTCGGCAGTTTGAATGGGTCAACCCGTGTCTGCATACCCGGAATTAAGACACGGGTAAAAAGAAGGGTTTTACCCGTGTATGAGATCCGGATATGCGACTCGTTCACACTGTCAAAAATCCTGTGTTAAAAGGCAAATTCCCGGGTCCACATGCTAGACCCGGGAATTTGGCTGCAGTGAGAACGGGGTATTAGGCTCAGTGGTACTTATGTAGTATCTGGGTGTCCGATTTTGTGATTGTATGCCTTACCTTAAGGCATACAATCAGATGTGATGCGATTCGATGCGATTTTGCATAGGATTCAATGTTAAGAAGGTCCTGTTCATTTCCCCACTATCCAAGTGGGCATAGAGTTGATTTTATATAGTGTGGCGAGCGCAGCGAGCCACCGAGCCCGAAGCGTGGCGAGCTGACGCATATTTCTTAAAAAGTATTCTGTGTCCGCTCGCCACGCTTCGGGCTCGGTGGCTCGCTACGCTCGCCACAGGTTTATATCCAACTCCATGCCCACTTGGATAGTGGGGAAAGGAAAAGGACCCCTTTTTCCCATTGAATTCTATGTTAAAATGGACTCAGACCATTTTAACATTGAATCCTATGGAAAAATCTTGACCATCGCATACGATTTGGTCGCATGCGATGCGATGCGATCCGATTTCTAAATCGGACGCCCAGACACTACATAAGTACTGGCTCAGTAAAGCAGGACCTGCCGGGCACACCGACCTGTATATTTTCCATACAATGACTGTTCCTGTAGGGGCAAGTGCTAAAACATAAAACACTTGATTTTAGGAGTTTATCAGGTGGAATGGTGGCTGCATATAGACACTGAGGGAGATAATCTGGGAGCAGCAGGTGGGCAGCAGCAGGGAACAATAGGACAGCAATAGCGAGCTTATAGTAAGAAGCGGGAAGCGCTAAAAAGCTCATGGTTTGAGGTATTGAGTATTTCCCAGAAGCCCACAATGCGGGTTTATGTTTTCTCAATCACAACGTGAGATTTTCTCGTATTCATCATGTCAGCACTTTGAACTACTGCTCATGCCATTGTATACAATCGGATCCTGTACTACATATACCATGTCACACATACTCATTACTGGTCACAGAAGCATAGAGCACGACAATAGAGATAGAGAATACACCCCCACTGGTATTATTAGTATATAGTTAGGTAGATCATTATCATGATCTAGGGATTTTTTTTTATTATTCGATTTTATTTTTTTTGCACCCTGCGCTGAATCCAGCGCTTTAAGATTAATAGAAAAGGGCATTTTTTTTTTTAGTCGAGGGTAATACAAGCACTTGTCTCTAATTAGTACATGGTCTCTCAAAAATGCCATTTGCTCTTATTTAAAGATCAGTCTTTAATACTAATAGGATCATCTGTAAAGGAATGGAAGAGAACATTTATCTTAACACTCAGTAACAGAAACAATGATCTTTGCTTTCAATTCTTAATGAGGCTGGATTCCGCCCAGGCAGCTATTGCTCCAATGCAGCGGGATTGCTGGTAACAACCGGCTGCAGGATAGAACGGTGTGTGTTCCGTAATGTTAGGAGAGTTCTTTATACAGGTGACTGTATACAAAATTCTTCCTTCCAAAAACCATAATAGGGCCAGATTCAGACGTGTTCGTTAGGCTGCGTATACTGCCACCCCGCCCAACTAAAGGTCGTTCGCTGCTTAGCTTAATGCCGCCTGGCTGAATCCCCTCGGTAACATGCGAGAGGATGTGTACGTGAACACAACCCCTCGCATGCGTCCAAAGGGGAGAAAAGGGATTTGATGTTCGCCGATCATCGAATGATTTCTGTCCCCTTTAGAAATAAAAGTCAGTCTAAATTGGCTTTTATTTCCATCAAAGTCCGTCGAAGAGGGGGCGTGCACTAACGTCATGTGATTCATGGAGACGCCCATAAATGCTGAGCGTTTCCACCTGTGCAAACACCTCAGCCAGTGGCGGATTAGCAACAGGGCGATAGGGGCGGGCGCCCCCACATAGCGTGGTCTGGCAGCGCAGGGTGGGTAGCGCTGGCGTGCATTGGGTCCTTGCGGCGTATGTGAAGTGAGCGGCGGGGTCCCTGCAGCAGATGGGAACTAGTTACTAGTTCCCATTTGCTGCAGTGACTACGCCGCTCACTTCACATACGCCGCAAGGACAGTGGTTAATAAGTATCCCCCCCCCAGTAGGGTTAACACCCACTCCCCCCAATGTGGTTAAGAACCCCACCCCCCCTCCCCGTGCAGCCGGTACCTCTTGCCTTGCGGATCCCGGCTCTCCCGGCTCCTGCTGCTTATAAATAAAAAGTGACATTCGGAAAATGTCTGCCCCCATAGGAAGGACAGTTTTTGAGGATGCTAGAGGCGGCGGCCTCCTCTAGCATCCTCAAAAACTGTCCTTCGTATGGGGGCAGTCATTTTCGATTGTCACTTTTTTATAAGCAGCAGGAGCCGGGAGAGCCGGGACCCGCAAGACAGCCAGGAAGGCAGGAGGTACCGGCAAGGGGGGGTCCCTTGACCCATAGCGGGGGGGGGGGGGGGGGGTGGTGGTGGTGCTAACCCTACAATGTGGGGGCACAGACCTTTTTGTCCAGGGCCCCCACACACCTTAATCCTGCCCTGACCTCAGCGAGCCATCGTGAATCCCCTACAGAGGCCAATAGAAAATCTTTGCCTTATATACATTATGAAACCATTGATGGGTAACCATTTTCCTGTGCTTATGGATAAATAAACTCAGCTCTGTGGGCGAGATGTAATGAGCCTTGAAAAGTGATAAAATGGAGTATTTAACCACCAACCAATCAGCTCCGGTCATTTCTCAAACCCAGCCTGTAGCGTGACAGTTAGGAGGTGATTGGTTGGCATTGTGTCACTCGCTGTTTTATCAGTTTTCAAGATTAGTACATCTGGGGCCAAATGTAATAGGGTGAGAGATTCAGAAAGTGAGAGATTTTGGGAGAGTTTTCCCATGTTTTTTAAAGCAGCAATCAATTACACTGCAAAACCAGGTTGATTTTGCCATGTAATTGATTGCTGCTTTAAAAAACATAGGAAAACTCTCCCAAAATCTCTCACTTTCTGAAACTCTCACCCTATTACATTTGGCCCCTGGCCCTGTATCTTTAACTAAAATTGGAAAGAACACAACTGGCTGGTATATTTGAAGAAATGTTTTAAGCTTCACTGTTAAAGGATTAACCACAAAGTGCACTATGGATTTTGCAAAGAGCAAAATGGATTGTATAACATGTGAAGAAACAAACAGGTAATCGCTAGTGGTAAAGAAGTCATTACAGAATTTCTGTAGAATTAAGATCATACCATGAACTCAATGGGATATACAGTACTACTATGCCCATCACATGATCCCCATGTCAATCATATTCGGTCTTTGATTGGATACAGGCCTTTTATCCACTCTCCTGGCTCTGATGATAGCATTTTACCTGCTTCCTAGTTATTACTGTGTGTGATTATTTCTGTGCAGCTCTTAAGCTACAAACACACTGGGTGAAATGTAAGAGGATGAGAGATTCAGAAAGTGAGAGATTTGGTAAGAAACCTTCAGTTTTTTTTTTTTTTTTTAAAGCGGCAATCATTTACACTGCAAAGTCAAACTGTGTATATGATTGCCGCTTTAAAAAAAATATGGAGATTTCTTACCAAATCTCTCACTTTCTGATTCTCTCATCCTTTTACATTTCCCCCACTAGTTCATTCATTTGGTTATACCAGCAATTGGGGTGATTACTCAGCAAGTGAAAAAACACATACTGTACTGGCCCTCATTTTGGTTAATTCACAGCTTTGCGAGCCAACCAAACACTGCTTGCAAGAAGCCCCGCCTCCGCTCGCACGCCGAACATCCCCGAATGCATGCGAATGGACATTTTACGTAAACATCCATTTGCAGCCTTGCGTGCGGGGCAGAAATCATTTGCTGGTCACTGACTATCAAATGATTCTAAAGCGTTCACAAATCTAAGACACGCTCTGGTGTCTTAGATTTGCGGGGCCTTGGTACGGGAAGAGGAAGGTCAGCTGACATCCGGTGACATCAGCTGCCTGTCCCAGACACCCGCGTTATGCCACAATTTAAAAGGGAACGTCTAGCATTTTCATGAAATGCCGGGCATTCTCATGGGCGTTACCGGGCATGGTGCCTCTCTGCACTCAGCACACTATTATATTCCCACATAGCCCTTATTCAGATCTGATCGCAGTACAAATTTGTTCTCATAATGGGCAAATCCAGGGGGGCCAGACGTAACATGTGCAGAGAGAGTTAGATTTGGGGGAGTTATTTTGTTTCTGTGCAGGGTAAATACTGGCTGCATTATTTTTACACTGCAATTTAGATTTCAGTTTAATCACACCCCACCTAAACTTTACTCTCTCTGCACATGTTACATCTGCCCCACCTGCAGTGCACATGGTTTTGCCCATTTTGAGAACAAATTTGTACTGCGATCAGATCTGAATAAGGGCCTAGGTCCACTTGACTCCACACACAGCGCTGATACATTGCAGTGTGCTGAGGGATCTTGCTGAGAGTTCTGAGCCATTTAGCATCACTCAAAATGCTCAGCAACTCTTCCCGTGTGTAGGTCCCATTAGGTTTATAAGATGAGAGATCCGAAAATCTGCCATTGTTTTGTGTCTCCCAGTTACCTACATCAAGAGCCAGTATTTATATCCACTGATACTCAGCAAATGGCATTTTGCTTAAATACATCGGTTTGAATGAGATAAAAAATGGGAAAAACAAACAATAAAAAAACATCAAAGTGTTATCAATTGTTAACAGTTCTGAGATTACGCCTCCACCACATTCAACCAAAGATGCCCCCATTGTAAAAGCCACAGCTACGTAAGGAATCTGGTTTCCTCTGTAAGCAGCCTCATACTCCATTGACATTGTGCGTACATGCTTTACAGTCAGCACACATAATGAACACAGACAACAATAACAGCATCACGTCTGCTAAACAAGCTTCCAGTATTACTTAAATTTGAGAATCCTGTTATCAAGCAGACGACACTCTTTGTATTACCAGGGCTATAATGACTCTAAAAGCTAAAGCTAATATACAAGTTACTCTTGCATGAAAGTCCATTTTATGAAATGAACAAATACACGTGAATGTGTTCATACCTGAATAGAATTTCCTAATATATAGTACAGAGCGGCTGATTGAGGCAGGAATAGATAATGGGGGAGATTCTCTAAAGCAGAAATGCAGTAAAAACCCCATTATCTGGGTTTTTACCGCATTTCTGTATGCTCTATGGTCATTCCGCAGTGGCAGCGCTGCGGAGGGAATCGCCAGCAATTACCTGTTGAAGCCTATGGGCTTCTTACCGCAGCGCTACTGTGAGGGATCCATTACGGATCCCTCCCGGCATGCCCCCCGCCGTCGCCATCACACAGACCCGGAAGTCCAGTGCCGGCACCGCATCGCAAGGGACAGCTCTTATCGCAAAAGCTGTCCCTTGCGTTAATAACGGCATATATTAGAGCATATGCCGTTATTAAGAATGCGGTGGCCGGCGAAGGGGGGCGATAATGGGCAGCGGATGTTAGAACATCCCGCCCAATATATGATACTGTGTCTAATAATAAAAATAACAATGTGTGTGTGTGTGAACATTTTGGTCCGATTTAATTATGTTGTTTTATTTAGTGCTCAGCCATTGTGTACAGTATGCATTGTGTACAGTATGCGGTTCAACAAACTATGGGGCAAATTTATTAAGCTCGATAAAGTGATAAAGTGAACTATAACACACCAGCCAATCAGCTCCTATCTGTGGGGCGGACAGACCGGACAGACTGCCCCACACACCTAAAGTGACACTGGCTGGCACAATAAAATATCCTTGAAAAAGCGCGCATGACGCATAAAACACGTTGGTCAAACAAAGATCACCCGGCAAGCTGTCACCTACACCCGTCTAGGATTCACTCTGCGGCTGCAGTGTAACTTCCGGCCACTTCCGGTTTCCGCGGCGAGGACGGAGCATCGGCTGCCATGTGCAAACTTGGTTCAGCCATTCTTTGCGCTTAGAAGCCCTCTCAGCCTAACAACAACAAGGACCCAGCGTGGACCCAACCTGCTTTCCATCTAAAGAAGTTACTAGCTACGGATATCAGGGTAAGATGGGGACAGTTATACCGGACTGATCACTATTCATAACAAAAAAAGAGTGTAACCATTGATATTAACCATTTTATTCCTCACAGGTACCACTTGATATATTTTACATAACTATATAAGCAATCCCCTCCCACCATCCATTCCACCATACCAGATCATCTTAGTTTAAACCCTTAGCACTCCTTTCCTAACCTTTATCAACCCAAAACTTTATAGGAGCAACCAAGCGCGGAACCATTAAATTTCCTTCACCATACCCGTTATTGCTTTAGGCCGACTTGTCCAAAGGATAAACCGGACCTGATTTCCCCGGCATCTCCCAGGAGGGGTCACTCAGGATTAGGCATTTGATGTGCCAAGTTTTACATGTGATAAATTGCATTCCATTTATCACATGAAGCTCCCGGGAGGGTGCAGGCAGAGGGAGTCGGGCGGAGTAGTTCGCAGAGAGCAGGCCAATGGGAGCCAGGCTGCAAGAAACATACAAATGATTGGCTGATGGAATGATGAATGAATGATGGAAGGCACTGATTGGCTGAGAGTTCACTCTCTTTTTTATTCGCCCCTGCCCACCTCTCTGTGTCCCCTTGCCAGCTCCAGGCATACCCCACCCACTTCCGAGCTGCGCATGGGGTCAGACAGGATATCAAACACATGCTTTTTGGTCCGAGTTATCGGCCCGATCTGATAACTCGGACCAGGTTGCAGCGTTACGTTTTCATGTGAGTGTCAACTTTATTTTACTATCAAAATGATATGATTATTATAGAACTATAATTAATTACATGTCCAGTGTTATCCTACGTGACTAAACCATGGAATTCATCGATCGACCGGGCATGTGCACAGTACGCAGTGCCCATGCGTGAGCCGCCCGCCCGAAGGCAGCAAGCGAAGGATGTTCACAGGGCGAGTGACACCCTGTAGGCGCTTGGGGGCATGCCGCTGGCATCATCAGCTCCTCCTTCTCCCCACGGCACATCCTGGCTCACACTGCGAGCAGGGGGGAAATCATTTGATGGTGACTGATTTTTTCTGTGTGCACGGCCGCGTACGCAGGCCTGAATTGGGCCCACAATGTCAATCAGTGTACAACGAAGCTAAGCAATGAAGTGAAAGGAAACCACTTTTTAATTAGGCAAACCCCCCCTCCCCCCCGCAAGCATTAAATTAAACATTTCAGAACATTCTCACCGAAACGAAATATATTGCTATATCATTAGACATATCACGGCACAATTGTATCTCCGTTGTGTATTTGTGTGTGACAACAGGACATTTAGGGAGGAAGAAGAATTGCTGGCTTTTTTTATTTTTAACAGTCATTTTTTTTCGAATCCATTCTAAGTTTGATCTGTTTGATAGCAAAAACAAAGTGCTTCATAATTGATTCTTTTTTTTCTTTTCTTTATCCAAGAAGTGTGAAATTATAGTTTTATTAGCTGCACACCTACTGGGCACAGCGGATGACATTGTAGCCGGAGATATAATATATACACCGAGAACAAGCTTTAACCACTATAGAGCGCGATTCAAAAGATTCATTTTTTTTTTTCTTAAGCAAGATGTTAAACATTACAATTCGCCAGCCAGGTCGATGCGGCTGCATTACATCCAAATATATAAAATACAGGACTGAGAAAATGATGCATAACATTACTGTACCCACGTTATTAAGGGTCTGCTGGATCTTATGGATAATACAAATCATCTCCAAGTAGGGCAGACTCTCATCCTGGGCCTAATTCCTGTGTGTACGTACATGCGGCTGCTATATTCCAGGTTTGTAACGTCGGCTCCGGCCCCACTCAGGCTGATTCTATCGCAGCTGCTGAGTCCTGGGCTGCTCAGACTGCACACAGTAGGGAAATCATTCGATGGCGATGGTGCTGCTAATGACTGGGGTACAACATCTTCGCTTCCCATTCGCAGGCATGCAAGCTGGCAGGGTGGCGGCTAGCTGTTTGCATGGTGAACGCATGGCGCTGCTAATTCACTGCCGTGTGCCATGTTTGAATCAGGCTCATTAACTCCCCTGTGAGTCTATGGTTGTACAGGCTAGCAGAGTCAGTAGTTACACTGGTGCTATTTTTCTATGCGCACATGATTGCAGCTGAAGGCAGATACTGTACGGTATCCGGACTATTGTTAGACAGCACTTACATAGACAGCACTTACATAGACAGCCATTACATCGACACCATTAGTTCGACAGCTCAATAGGTCGACATGCTTTTAGGTCGACATGTCATTAGGTCGACAGCTCATTAGGTCGACATGTTTTTAGGTCGACAGTCAAAAGGTGGACATGGTTTTTTTCACTGTTTTTTTGAGCCGACATGTGCCGACAGGCGGTATTTCATGCCCTACTATCCACTAGGGCGTAGAGGGAGAATAAAATAGTGTGCCGAGCGCAGTGAGGCACCATGCCCGAAGCATAGCGAGCGAAGCGAGGGGCTGCGGTTCACTTCAAACTGTGTCCATGTCGACTGTGTCGACATTTCAACCAAAAAAACAGCAAAAAAACCATGTCGACCTTTTGACTGTCGACAGACACTGTCGACCTAATGGCAGTGTCGACCTAAAAACATGTCGACCTAATGAGCTGTGGACCTAATGGTATGTCGACCTAAAAGCATGTCGACCTATTGAGCTGTCGAACTAATCGTGTCGATGTAATGGCTGTCTATGTAAGTGCTGTCTGACATTGGTCCCACATCCATACTGTACGCCCCCATAAACAGCTGTGACACCTGTGTACTGCATCACTCCCGGTACCTCCCACAAACGTTCTGACAACCGTTCTACATTCAAAATTTAATTTCAAGTAACATTGCAGGGCCGGTGCTGGGGTGTCCGGCGCCCTCCTGAAAACCATAAAATTTGTGCCCTTTCACATTGCCATTGCAACAAGCTGCAGCCTGATTGTGGGAGCGTATGCAACATGCGATCCTATGAAGGATCTCGGGTGCATGTACATGTATGCATACACCATCTCAGTGCTGTGTCCGCAAAATGTTGCAGGCACTAAAGGTGTCCATACACGCTGCGAGAATAAGCATGTTATGGGCTAGATCGCACAGCATGCATGCAAAAGCAGTACAAAAAGTATATGCAGCACATACTTTTTGTACTGTGCGATGCCCGCGGGAGCGCACATAGCATTGCATGCTGCTATTGCACCGTGTATGGCCACCTTTAGGCACAGAAGCCAGCCCATTATTTAAAAAGTATCTAAATGAATAAAAAAAAATCTGCACTTATTAAAAAAATGTGTTATAAACATGTATAATAAAAGACTCACTGTTCTTTTGCTGTTGTGCAGTCCCTCCTCTTCTATCTGCGTAGGCAGGACGCTGAGGACGCCATTACAACCCTCTCATGATTGAGGGGGAAAGGAGGGGAGAGAAGGAGATGGAAGAAGAGGGGAGGAAATAGAGGGGGTGGAGTATTTAGGATTGGCAGCGGCACTGGCACAGCTCACTGAGAAGAGGGAAGGGGAGGTGGCGCTGCTGTCTGTTCATCATTTGATTGACAGCTGACAGGCGCAGGGAGCAATGGGTAGGGGGCGGATCCAGACATGACATGTCATCCAGGCATTCACAGACAGCGCTACATGCCTCAGCGCAAGTGTCCGTGAGGAAGAGGGGGCAGGTCGCAGGAGGAGGACAGTGTGTGCGCGGTGCAGGGAGCTGCTCAGCCTCTCCATACTGCCTCCCGCTGTCAGACAGGCGCTGCGGGCAGTGTGCAGGAGGCAGTGACAGTGAGGGCTGAGGCAGCTTTAGCAGAGCAGGGAGGGAGAAAGCGCCTTTTCAGCATGGCGCCTCCCTGCTTTGCAGGAGCTGCTGAGTGCACTTTGAAAAAAAAAAAAGAAGCAAAACATTGTTTTGCTATTCCATCGATGGAGGGAAACCAAAAGTATTCGATATCGGATATGAACCATCGATGGTCGATGGCCATCCCTACAGAGAAGGTGCACTTGGCATTGCCTGGACTAGAGGATGGGGGAGTGCGGCCAGAGATGTGCGCAACAGCTGTGGCCCCCAGCGCAACCCCCAGATGCAGAGACACCATCGGCCTAGGGATCATCTGCCATCCCCCGGGAACACCTGTCCTGGCATGATCCCCAGCCGCTACACCCAGTAGCTTCACCCCTGGACAGACAAGGAGGATCTCGGCCTGCACATCACTGGAGACTCCCGGCCTGTATGCCCCGACTGAAGCCCTCCAGCAGACTGTGAGAGCCCATCCGCTTTACCAGATGTCCCAGCTATGGGTGAACCCCCCTCTGGGAGGACCCCCAAGGAGGATGTATGGCTCCAGAATTGGGGGCAGCAGCATTTGACCTCAGGCCAGAGAGGGCCCAACCTCAGCCTCACCAACTAACCCCACCCCCAGCAATGATCAAGATAGCACTTGGATCTGTGTCGCTCAACCAACATTTTATGTACCCGGCTGTTGCACAGTAATTCAAAACTAATTCCTAGTATACGCAAGTATACCTGGCCAAATAAAGCGGATTCTGATTTAAAGAAAACCTTTCTTGTGGCCCTCAAGTCTAATGACATCCAGTACAGGAACTGAAACCCACCAAGAGGTCAGCAGCCATTCCAGGTAAACTCACCTGACCCGTTCAGATCGCAGAGTCCTGGTTCTCCAGGGGTGCAGTATATTTTATCAACATTTATAAAGTCAACATGAGATTATTAACTTGATCATTACTAGCATAATTTAGCAATTAGCATGATGGAAAAATAGTCTCAGTGGTGCAGTTAGTCCAGCGAGCAGAAGATACTTCTGAATGTTATCCAGTGGTAAATCCCCACCTCACAGCGAACCTAATGCTTAGTACACATTAAACAGTGGGTACCCATCAATGGCATGATAAGTGCAATCTGAACACACTGCATGATACATTGGCTGATAGCACGATTTACCTTTCCATGCTGCATCCGCATGGCGGTGGAAGTTTCAAAGCAAACACCCCCCCCCCAGAGAGTGATTGTAAACTGGGAATTTTTAAATGATATACCAGTACTGGGTGGTGTAACGCAGGCAATGGCATAACTACTAGAGATTTGCTGGGGAAGGGGGGGTCGGCTAATCTAGTAGTTCTGCCATTTTGGCAGAGCCAGTCGCATGGCGAGTCTGTGGCAGGGACCCGCAGATCTTGATCTCCTGTAGCAACCTCAGACCTTTGATGTGGTTAACATTCCGCCATGCAGGATGCCGGCATCCCAACTGCCCTCACAGCACCGGTGCCAGAACTTTGAATAGATCAGGATGCCAACGTTGGGATCGATCTTTAAGTATGCAGGGCTAGCTATCAGGTGCCTGGGTACGGGGGTTCAGATTTAGGCACTAATGGGGGGGCCTTAGGGTTCAGCTGTGGGCAGGGGGTTATGTTTAGGCGGTGGAGTGCAAGGGTTAGGCACTAGTGAGGTAGGTTATGGTTATTCTGGCAGGGGGTGGGGGCTGCTATAAGGGAGGTACAGGGAGTAGGAGAAAGGGTAAGGGGACCTTGAGCCCGTCAGCATTTTCACTATGTGGATGCCGGGGGCGGTATTATGACTGCTGGCATCCTAAACGCTAGGATATCTTATGTACCCCCTATAACTGACAAGGACTATACATGCTAGGGGTAATTATTCAATATACAATACATAAAAAAATGGCTAATAAATGTGTAATGGGTTTTTTCTCTGAAACCCCATATTATATACAGTATATTAATTATTTGCCATCCCTTTACTTAATTAAAATGAATGCAATATATTTTTGTACCACCAGTCCTTCATTTTTATTATTTAAATAATGTATTGTCCCCCTCCCCCAAATATATTTAAGAATTTGTCCCACCACTCCTTCACTTTTATAAATGTAATAAAATTTTATTTCATACACCATTTCAGCGTCCCCTTTTTAGCCTTACCTGCTGCTTATGGGCTACTGGCCTTGGGATGGAGATGCTGGCTGGGCCGGGTCTCTTCCTTCCTGCTCTGCACTCAGCCTCCCCTGCTCCTCTGCTAAGGGATGAGACATCATGATGTCTCTCTTCCTTCCTGGTCCTGCCTGTCACTTACACGGTCAGCCCCGCCCTCTTATCCGCCCACTGCCAGACGACACTGACAGGCAGCTGGGAGAGGAGAAAGAACAACATAAGGGGGGGGGACAAGAAAACCAGATTTTATAACTGTAATAATGTGCCCCGGTGTTGGGACAACTCCCCTGCTCCCAGCACCGGAGCAGCAACAGTGGCAGGTGGGGGAGAGGGACAGCGCTGGGATCAAGGCACCGACCCCAATGCTGCCAGTGCAGCGGGGCGGCTATTCAAACTTGGCGTGATAATGGCCGCCAATAGAAGACACCGCCCACGGCATTTGAACACTGGCGCCATTCGGGAGCCAATCACGGCTCCCGGATCGTCAGCCAGTAGGAAACGGGAACGGCGAGCCAATCAGTGCTCGCCGTGCCGTACTCCACAACGCCCCCGGCGTCTGATGTTAGACACTGCCGGGAGGCGTAAGAAGAGAGTTCCCCATCGACGGAGCGCCCATGAAGAGAGAAGACAGCGGCGACGGACTGAAGAGCTCCGGCGGCCGCTGAAGAGGCTAGAAGACACCGGGATCAAGAAAGAAGATCTCCAGCGCCTTCTGCAAGAGAAGAAGAGGCGCTGCTGCTGGCCAGCGGCATAAGAAAGAAGATGGCGGCCCATCCTGGAGAGGCCAGCAGGGATGGAAAGCACTAGAGCTGACGAAGCTACCCCCAGCGGCCTCTCCCAACATCAGGTAGGCGGCCCTAGGCCACCTACCCCTTCCACTGGACCACCGGGTGTTCGGGCACTAGGCCCGTGGGCATAGTCAGGCCCTCTCGGCCTGTGGGCACAGTAGTCGGGCCCTCTTGGCCCGTGGTCCAAGTAATTGTTGGGCCCCCTGGCCCTTGGTGCAGGGACCTGTGAGAACAGAGGGTTGCATTACAAGAGTGAGGACGGTGAGTGTAATCTTGTCCATCGGTGTGTTTGTTCCTGCCTGTTTCCCTTCTTCCTCAATCCAGGGCATACATGTACCTCGCATTTCCGTGCGAGGTCAAGGCCTCACCTAGGTGCGTGAGGTAAGTGCCAATAGGTGACACTCCGGGTTCTGAGGCCTTGCGCCGATGATGTGGTTTCCCGAAGCCTCCTATTGTAGAGACGTCACGGGATGGAGAGCGATTCAGTCTGCTTCCAGGAAGAACCGTACTCAGTAGTACGTTTATTTATAAGGCGCCGCAAAGTGTCCGCAGCGCCGTACATAGCAAACAAAAAACAAATTACAAGGTAACGTACAGGGTGTGTTGAAAAATACAGTATGAATAGGGGTATAGCTGGTAGAACTAAAATCAGCATCAGTTCAGAAGTAGGTGTCAAAATTGTCGAGGAGACTGAAGATGAAGTAGAGGAAGGGAAGAACAGGACAGGAGCACAGGTGAGATAAAGAGGTAGGGTGAGTACGTGAGGAAGGAGGACCCTACTCATAAGAGTTAACATACTAAAAATATGTTGGTGGACGAACGAAAAACAATAGGATAAGTAGGAACGGAGGGGAACGAAGGCAGGATAGGAGGATCAAAAGAGGTTAGGAGGAGGGATAGGCTAGTCGAAAAAAGTGGGTTTTGAGGGAGCGCTTGAAGGAGGTAAGGGAATCAGAAAGCCTGATGAGTGGCGGGAGGTTGTTCCAGTGCAGGGGGGCAGCGCGAGAAGTCTTGGACACGGGAGTGGGAGGAGGTGATTAGGTGAGAGGTCAGTCGGCGGTCAGCGATGGAGCGAAGAGGACGGGAGAGAGTGTGGATAGAGATCAGTGAAGAGAGGTAAGGAGCGGTGGAGGAGGAGAGAGCCTTGTAGGTGGTGGTGAGGAGTTTAAAGAGAACTCTGAAAGGAATGAGGAGCCAGTGAAGAGATAGACAGATGGCGGGAGGCGGAGGCAGAGCGGCGGGAGAGGAAGATGAGCCTAGCAGCAGCGTTAAGAATGTATTGGAGAGGTCCTCATCACCTCTTCTTCTCCCTAGGAGTTCATGTCCGGGTGCCGGAGAATTCCAGGACCATGGTTTGTCACGGCCTGAAGGTGAGAGGGTGCGGTGCCAGGTAAGTGGTCTAGAGACACCTGAACGGCAGCAGGCACCACACCACACTGCCCCAACACCCCTTTCACATACCCATGAGCACCACTGATCGCAAGTTTCCAGCAGCCAGCACCCCATTACATTGTGTAATGGCAGTGAATAAGGTGATTGCAAGGTTTTACAGCTGTGGGTATCTGCTACTAACTTTACCCAAGCTGCAGGGAGGGAAGGTATAAGGCACACCCTCTGCACATTTACCGCCTGGAGTAAGGAGGGGAGTGCGAGCAGCTGGGCTCTGGAGCCTGGAGGGGGATTCAGCAAGTAGAGGAGTGCAGGCAGCGGGGCACTGAGTCTGGATGCAGCCAGGAGGGGAATTCGGGCGGCGGAGCACTGGAGGGGAATGCAGCCAAGAGGTTAGTGTGGGTGGCGGAGCTCTGGACTTAAGGCGAGGGAGGGATATTGGGGAAGAGTAAGGCTAATTTAGGAGGGTGGCGCACAGCCGAGGCTGCTTTCTCCTTAACTGCTGCTAGTTAACTAATGCTGGTGTGTTGTGGCCAGGCCGTCTCCAATTTGAACTGACGGAACGCAGTTCCACCCCCACGTTAACCCCTGCCCTTAATATACAAACTAAAATTACCCTCACCTAATGGACACACGTGGCACAGAGCCCCACAGCAGCCAGCAATACTGGCTGCACCTAAGTACCAAATGATAATATTACACCACAGACTGGGTAGGAATAGGACAAATGAAATGCAAGTCAGACATTCACTGCTACACTTTGGAGAAGATTCAATTAGCCCTTGGACTTACTGTGCAGAAGCAGGTGATGGTTAATGCCCACACTACGAGAAGGCTGCAGCTAACACATTGTCAGTTGGCTCACAGAATCTGCCCCTAGACAGGGCTATACCACGTAATAGTATAGCAGAAGCCTTCTCTGCCTCTGGATAGAGATAGAGGGGGAGGATAGTGTGGAAAAAGAGGAACTAGGGAGTTAAAAAAAAAAAGAGGTTAAAGAGTGGGGTGGAGAAGAAAGAGAAGGTGAGAAGTAGTAAAGCAGAGTCTAGATGTCAAATGGCAATTAAAAAAAAGATACACTTGCCACACAGTGTTTACCTTGAAGTCTGTGTGTGGAGCTGCGGCTGGTCTCTCCCATATTATTCTTCCTTACCGCAGTGCAGGAGGAGCCTGGCTGGGGGGAGAGTGAGTTGTGCGGGTATGCGAGCATGGTAAAGTAAGTGCAGCATGACATCTTTGCTATGCTGCACGCACCAGTTTATATGGATGCGGAGTCCATGCGAATAAGCAGCATTCGTGGGGCTTCACCAGGTGTGTGCAGTGCACTAGGGTGCCGTGCGCATGCCTATGACTGGATACTGGGTGGGCAGTGGGGGCGGAGCTGTAGTAAAGGCTGGCTGCAGTACTTAATGCAGCCTGAGTACCTGCTGTTGGGGAAATGTGGCCAGGTACGGTGGGTGGAAGCAGGCGGAACTGAGTTGGTAGTAGGTTAGAGGTTCTTGGGAAAACTACTGTATTAGCTTCATTTGTTGCTCAAACACGAGAATGGGGAAGAAATGTGATCAAAGTGATGGGCGTTATTTACAGAGTCACCACTTCCAGGTTGTTTAGAGGTCAGTGCAAAGATGGCCACTTTGTAAAGAAAGCTGCAGACCATGTGCACCCAAAGTAATCTCAGGCTGGTTCTATGAACAGGATAATGAGTTCAGAGTACTCCTATGGCCTCCAGTCACCAGCTCACAATAGAATTCTATGTGTGGGAATGAGAATATTGCAGTATGAATGCAGCAGTCAATCGGTAAAAACTGATCGATGCAAACACGTCAACATGGGCCGGAATCTTTAAAGCATCTTCTGCAATCCATGAATTCTGACTGTACTTATTTATTAAGTTATTTATATAGCGCACACGTATTCTGCAGCGCTTTACAGAGAATATTTGAACATTCACATCAGTCCCTGCACCAGTAGAGCTTACAATCTATATTCCCTACCACATGTAGAATATACAAACTCCACACAGTTAAGGCCATGGTGGGAATCGTACCCATGACCTCGGTGCTGTGAGGCAGTAATGCTAACCATGATTACACCATCCGTACTACTACATGTACTACTGCCTATGTAAGCATGGTACTGCTTTCCTAGCACGGCGCCCGTCTCATTGATTGTATGCCTTAAGTTTAAGGTACTTAAGGCATACAATCAACGCGATGGACCCGATTTTTTAATCTCATGGATCTTATGCATCCATAAGATGCATGAGATCCATGAGATCAAAAATCGTGAGCCCCCAATAACCATTGTTAACGCCACCAGCACTATCAACGCCAACCCGAAGCGTGGCGAGCGGCGGCGGTACGCGTCCTCCGACCTTTTCATACCCCTACTATCTACGTCGGCGTGGAGTTGATTTTATATAGTGTGGCGAGCGCAGCGAGCCCGAAGCATGGAGAGCGCAGCGAGCCCCGTGAGGGGACGCGGACTACTTTACATGTATTCTGCGTCCGCTCGCCACGCTTCGGGCTCGCCACACTATATAAAATCAACTCCACGCCGACGTGGATAGTGGGGGTATGAAAAGGTCGGAGGACGCGTACTGCCGCCGCTCGCCACGCTTCGGGTTGGCGTCAATAGTGGGGTGGCGTTAACAATGGGGGGGGCATTTCACCCATGAGGGGGGGGGGGGGGGTTAGCAATTAAAATTGGGGTTTTGGGGCCTTTTTACATTGATTCCAATGTAAAAATTTTGTCGATTGCGTTGATTGCCTCATCTCATGCATCTTATGCCGCACAAACACATAAGATGCATGAGATGCTTGCAATGTAGAAATCTCGTCGATTGCATCATCTCATGCATCTTATGCCGCACAAACACATAAGATGCATGAGATGCTTGAGATATCAGCCCCACACATACAATCTAGATCGTGGGCGCTGTGCTAGGAAAGCAGTACCGCAAGCACATGGTACATACATTCTCAGATATTTGTTATGGATGGCCTAATGTTACACTAATAACGGCTGTTTAATTGCCACACACCATTGGTCTTTGTTATTTGCACTTGTCATGCTTTGTTACAGTAGTGTTTAATGGGAATCTTTTGCGGTGTCTCTCTCCACATTCACTCTTTACCATAAGAACTGTGTAACGCATCGGCTAAAGTTAACCGTGGTTAAAGATGACTATCTGGCAGGTCTCTATAAACTTAGGTAGAAGCAAAGTTAGTCTTGGGCTTGGCAGAACATAACCTCTGGTATAGATAAACCTTTCCTCATTGTAGAATTCATCTACAGCTAATTATGCTGCCAAGTACATGGAACATTTACTCGCATTGTGTATGGGAGCAAATCTGTTCTGAAACTATAGCCAACTTTTGCTTTTCCTGGACCTGACTTCTGCCCCTTTCATTCTAAAACTCAGGGTCCAGCTCAGGACACTGAACACGGCTTTCAAACAGTGTCACCGTAATGTGAGAGGGGTATTATGAATCACTGGTGTGCCTAGATTCCCACAAACGTGCATTTCTTGGCGCAAGGTGGCCATTCCGGGAGCACAAGCTTGCAACAATTGATGGGAAAAGTGAGGAAAATCCTCTGTAAGTAGAAGTGCCTGATTCTAAAGGAGCAATGCAAAAAAAAAAAAACACATTGCATTTTATGCAGAGTGCTTATTAACTCCTTCAGTGGTGTTTTATTTTATTTTTTTAAGGTAGTGCTCCCCACTGGTCGAGTTTTTAAGGGAAAGCTCTACCTAAAAAAACCCACACGGTGTGTGTAGGGTCCGGTCAGCGCCGCTGAACACTATGTCAGCCGCTGCCCGGCCCTGTGCCAAACCCCTGCACACGGCAGTATGGGTATTAAGGCATAACACAGAAAATTGTCGTGATTGCCAGTGAAGGGGTTAAAATGAAATTAAAGTAGACAATCTCAGATCAGAGGTCTCAAAGTATATAGTAAGGTATGAAAAAGTCCCATAAAAATAGTAAAAATCATAAAAACCTTTTCCTGCGTAGACTATTGCCATGCCAACTTTTCGTCAATGTTGATTTCCGCAGATGTGCCCTTTCTTGCTCCACAAACCTTTGCGTGTGAATAGTCACCCTAGAGCCGCCATTGCACCAAGGAGGATTTGTTTTGCGCTACATAAATTGCAGCCAGGCAAATGTGTATTATTAGGTCAACAGCATCTGTTGACAGTCAATAGGATGACACATGAAAAAGGTTAAAATTGACAAAAGGTCAACACAAGGAAAGGTAGGCAGAAAAATGTTCTACACAGGAAAAGGTCAACACAAGTTTCCTTTAATTGTGTATGTCAACATGGACACTGTATTCGCAATGCACTGTGCTCACCATGCTTTCGGAGCGGTGCATTGCTGTGTTCGACGCACTATTATATTCCCCTTCTATGTGCACATGGACCATGAAGAACAAGATGGATTAAAAAAAAAAAATCATGAAAAACTTGTCAACCTTTCCTGTGTCCACCATTGACATGTTGACTTTTTGCATGTGTCGGCTTTTCATCGACCGCATACCATGCAGGGATATCTTTTCTTTTCCCATGCAGTGTTCAGGAAACAACAGCGCAGTGATCACTTCAACAATTTTATTGTACAAAATTATTTCCCGAAAAATATCAGACGGTCCTCCATATGTCCTAGGAGTAACAATGTTTACACTCTCCTGTTTCCCAAATAAGGAATACAACATTAAAACATATATATTTCACAGTAGTGTAGTCATTTGATGAAAATCCGACAATAACCAGGTCACTTTTGCTAGCAAATATTTTCCAGTTTGACTGGTCATACTAGGATTCACTCAATATTAAATAGAAAAAAAAAATATGGATTCCTCAGGAAAGATGGGGAGATTGGTACATTCCATTTCATAAAGGGAGATAATTGGATTTTCCCAATGTTACCGCTTATTATTAAAAAAAAAAAAATATTTTAATAACAGGCCAATTTTCCCAATCAGCATAGGCCAAATGGGTTCAAAAATGGGTTGTTCAATGTGCAGGTGCTCAACCTCAAGAGCAGATGATGGCAAAATTAATCTAATGCTTTAAATCACTAGAAATGGTTTCTGCAGCTATAATCTATAATTAATATAATAATAAAGTGACCAATTAATGGAGATTTTCCGACTGACATTTTTGGAGGAACGAGGAAAGAACCTACTCAATAAAGGTTGAATTGGCCAGTGGCAATTTGCTTTGCCTAAATCTGGATTCATGTAATTAAAGATGATAAAGCATTAAATGTGATGGGCTGGTGTGCCGGGAATGACAATTGGAAATTCCGCACAATTCCAAATACTAATAAAAGAGGAACCCTTAGTAGAGTACAGATTTAGATGACAAGCAGGGCCCTCAAACCCACCTGTTTACACCCAATTTTGTTTTATTAGTGTTTGTTCCCAATTATGGATTATCATGGTGCTATTTAAAGTAATAAAAATAGTCTCTGTATAATGGTCAACGATCATAGTCCACCTCAATTACTAAGTACATGACCAAATAAACCCTCCAATGATGGGAATTCTATTGAAAAAGATAGAAATATGATGAAAACATAAAATATTATATACTCCATTATTAGAAAAATAAATGTAGCAAGAGTACAGGATTCAGATAAAATCAAGGTCATCATAGATTGTAACTAGTTCTAACTCAAGACCATCTCACAGTTAAAGCTATCTTGAGTTATATATTACAATTCCTATGTGCGTGGGGCATGTATTGAACTCATGTTTGAAAGAACATACCAAATTTAAATTCTATGTAGACACAGGTGTAAAATGTACTTTTACAATACAAAATTGATTAAACTAAAAATATATAAAATAAAAAGTATCTTCGGTATTGAAAACTTTTTCAAGTCATTTCATAATCATATCATTTTGGACATTTGCTGTTAAACATTACTACTTTTCTGAAGAACAAATTATGCAAGTTCTATTACACCAAATAAATAAAGTCTGTGACGAGCATTCCATTGCTTGAATTCTAAATCATTGATTTGCTTTATCCTCCATAGAATCCATCTTCCCAAACTGGTCTACTGGTAGATTAGTGAATTGCTAAAACAAAGTAAAGAGCCTAAAGTTTTTATCGTATCCAAATTACTGTTAAGAAACTAATATTACATAGGGGCGATTCTTAAAAATTATTTTCAGTTGTACATGCTCCATTATAAATATGGCATACCTCAATTTTGACCAGATCACCAGTTTTTTTTAGGACATTAAATTAGTAAATAATAAAAAAAAAAAGCATGAAATAATTTTATATTTTATTGTCATTTTCTTACAAAGTAATACTCAACAATACATTTCAAACAGTGTACCGTATATTAAAAAAAATACAGAAATAATACAACTAAAAAGCTTAAAATAAAATAATTAAAATAAAAAAAGGAATGAATATTTATCTATCCATAATGTGGTTGGTTTTGTTTCATTTTCCAATGTGGGGGGCTAAGGTTTAACAGCCTACCTGAGACAGAACAGACAAGGGTGGGAACACAGGGACCTGAGACAAGCAGAAGCAAGAAAACGGGCGCTCACAATGAACAAAACAAACTCCAGGAGCCGCCAACAGGGGGGGGTGTAAACGCGCAAGTTTACACCGTAAAAAATATCTACTGCCAAATAGACTTATGATCTGTCCTAAAACCAGCCACCAGGATGACGAATGTCTATTCTTACAACCTTCCCCTCACTCCCAAATTACATATCACATTCCGAGATAGAACTGTAGGAATATTCACCGTGACTATTTTTAAAACGATCGAGGATTGCGAATATCAACAAAGTTCTAACAAAAGGAATTGCAGGCAAAATTTTTAAACCCTGTGGTATCCGGTTATGGGAGCAGAGGAAGATCGGTGGTCTAGACAGCCTAACAGTGGCACAACACGCACAGATAACTGCAGAGGAGTCCAGGTACAATATATCCAAACAATACACTTCACACAGAACAAGAAAATAGGAAACAATAGGGTCCATTACTTTCAATTAATAATAATTGAATATTAAAATAAAAAAAGTAATGAAAAAAATAGCCGTTTCTGTAACAGTAATAACACAGTAACACTCTAAAAAATATGGTGAGTTTAGTCCATCATTGCCCTAGGCACAGCTGTTGAAATAGGTCTCATTTGGGGCCATGAATTGTTTTTTTTGTTTTTTGATTTTTCAAATAAGTCAGCATTTTAGCAAAATGAACATATATCACCCAAACAAATAAGTTTGCATAATTAAAAATAAATGATGAAACCAGTCTATGTTAATATGGATTTGTGTATACACAGTGATGCTGTTTTTGTAAACGGCCGATATTGAAAGCTAACGTTTGATATCATAAAGACACATACAGTACCCTCTACATGATGCATGTAAGACTGTTCTGTTATGGGTGGGTGCAATAATGTCTACTGAGAACTGTATATATGAAATACATTTTTAAAAATTGTATTTTATGTCAGTTGCTATGGGGCGTCTTTATCCAGAATGTAAAGATCCCATTTTATCAGAAGGGAAAAAAAAATGTGCAAAAATGTACTGTAGGCTGACTGTGTGCCACAAACAATTAAGAGCAACATCAAATAATCAGTCTATGACGGTAATAGGATGCCTCTTTATATTTTACTACCGAAAGATTACGAAACACTGTTCAGGCCATTGCTGCCGCTGATTGTGGCATATTTGTAAGCAACTTGACTGAAAAAACAAAAATGCCATTTTTACATTCTGTTACCCGATATAGCCCAAAGCTACCTCAAGTGTGATTGGCCCAGAAACTCCTAGGGTTGTGTTTAAAATAAAATATACACCACACCTGAGGTAATATTCTGGCTCATCCACAACTGTTCCATAAAAGGTAATTTTTTTTTGTTCAAAAGCAAACACTTCACAAAACCAGCAGATAGATATATCATTGTAAATGTTTTACCACATAGTCCCATTTCTGTAACTTTCACTTGACTCCCGTTTACCACTTTTAATTTAAAAAATAAAACAATTAAAAACTTTTTTGTCCTGTACTCGCTAAATAAAAGTAGCTTTAAAATCCAGATGCTATGCTCTTGATGCGATATGATCAGGTGTGACAGAATAAAATCAGTCGGCCATCTTTAAAACTCGATTTCCAAAGGGAATTACCAAAAAGGTAGCTAGTGTTGTGTGGTCAATATTTTATACAAATATACATTATGTACGATAAAATTTACGTCTTGGACTAATCTTTCATTCTCAAGGCTTCAAATGTGCAAGAAATCTATTTTTCCTCTCTCCCTAGGCAAAGTGTAGAAGATGTGTGGTTTATATTACAACGGAGGCCAGAAAGGTAATGAGGCAGGTGGTTTTGGAAAGGTTCATGGCTCCTGTTATAATGCGTGCACACGCATTCACACAAAATAGTGGCGGGTCAGCATGAGCGTTCTACCTGCCCAAGCCTATCTAAGATTGGGGGAAGTCAACCATTTAACATTTTCTGCTTTCTTTCTTAACATGTACACAACAGAAAACATATAATCAGCTCAGCGGCCATCTTAAAATAACCCCTACATTTCAAATTTTGTAAGACAGAATATAGGTGCAGCTCTACTCAGCAATATACAGTGGGAGTGACAAATAAGCAACGCACTTACCCTGCTAACACCTTCTATAGCAGCAATGACATTTCTCATTGTTTTACACTTTAACAACTTTTGACTGAACCCTCCAGACAACACAATAATATTACAGGTTATATATTACAGGCTGCTCTTAGTAGAGTCGTGTGAAGGATTGATTGCCTTATTTGTGCAGTTAGTGGTACTGCACCTTTAGCATGGCAAGACTGCAGTGGTCCTACCGCAGTAACCGCACAGAGGACTTTGCATCACAACCCTGTACTAAGACACAGCTCAGGGAGAGAGTGAGTTACCGGAAAGGAGGAGTAAAGCGTGAGGTAAACATGAAGGATTGTGGGAAATTAAACTTCTGAGTTAAAGCAAAGTGGTAACTTAAAAGGGTGAGTAAGGGTAGAGGGAGGTCGAACAAGGGGAACGCAGAGAAAATAGGCCATAGAAGCGCTGTCTATGAGCGTTGAAATCATTATTTTAAATGTGATTTATCAGAGCAGAAAGGAAATGTTCCCATGCATGTTCTTCCATCTTTATCCTCCAGCTTGTTCACTTGTGAATAAAAAAAAGGCACGTCCGCTTGTATTTTCACCAACTGCCCGGACTGGGCTGGGGGAAGGAGGTGTAGGGGTTTCCTCATGCCTGAAACGCAGTTGGTTCCAAAAGTCTCTCTTTTTCCAATCTCAACATTGTTAATTGAGAGAATATTCACTTCCCAGAGAAGAAAAGATTGACTCCTCCGTATCACAAGCCTGACACCCACAAAGAGACATACTGAATATAAATCAGGATAGACAGCGAAGAGCCAGCCACAGCACGAAGTGACAAGTAAAGACAGACGTATGGCATAAGATGGATAGGAATTAAAGAGCACCCCCCCCCCCCCCCCCAGCAATCAGAGACAGGAGATGAACAAGCAAAACAATAAATTGGGGTGAGTAGTAAAAGGTACATGAAACAGACAGCCCCCATGGATGGTGACAGGTGAGGATACCTTATACCCAGTGATAGGCGGGAGGGTGTACAGGGGGTGGACAATACAAAATACTAAAGGGTGGATGCACCAAAACCTGTCAAAGAGGCCGTAAAGGGCCAAAAGCAAATGAGCTAAAATAAAAACAAAAGCAAAATAAAACAGCTTTAACGTGAAATGAAATGGACAAACAAAAGAGCAACCTCAGAAGGAAGTGGCACAAAACACACAGTAAAGCGGCCCCAGCAGGAAGTGACACGAAAACCAGCCGGGGAAACTAGAACTTCTCGGGAAAGTGAAATAAAAAAACAAGCAAGGCACCAAATTGTCTGCAGATGATAAATATGCCTCTTCAGTGAAGGAGAAGCCTGCGGGATATCGGCCTGCAAATGGGCGCAGAAAGTTCTGCAACAGAATCCTCCTGCACTGAGGAGCCCGGAATCCACATTTCACTTGCAATCCCCCCCCTCCCCCAACCCCTCTACAGAATAAAAACGAACAGATCAAGCTCCTGTTATTCCCATGAAAGGAAAGTGGCAAAAAAAAAAAAAAAGCAGAGAGTATTGTGGGACAATCACTTTATACCAGATGGGTCCCCAGCTCCTCCATCCGCTCCAAAACCAAATGATTAAAGAAAAATAAAAAAACAGACGCTGGAAGGTCCTTTTCCTTTGGGCGATGAGTCTGAGCTGAGCTCACACCCAATAACAAGGCCAGGCTAAATAAAATATTCCTTCTTCTCTTCACAGCTGTTCTGCCCACCCTCTGCGTTGATGATTGCAGTATCTGCATCTGCCGCGTCATCTGCGCCTTTGGCTTCATGGGTAAAATATGTTCCTGTCATAGGTAAAAAAAATTAAAATAAAATTAAATACAGTTTTGTATATTATACCACAAATTATGATGGTTTAAAAGTAGATATGTGCAGATTTGGATTTACGCGGATCTCAAAGCGGGATCTTATTGGCTATCGGCTGCCACATGTTTCAGATAGCCAATAAGAACAGTTTGAATAAATCCGAACTTGCGCTAATTTGGCAATAAGAACCGAGTAAATCCAAACCTGCACATCTCTAGTTAAAAACAAAATCAGGGGGAAGATTTATTAACTGTAGGGAGAGGTAAAGTGGAGAGCTAGAAAGTACCAAGGGTATGGGGTAGATGTACAGTAGTATGCGAGGTGAAAGGATACAGTGGAAGGGGATAATGCATCAGTCAATCCACTCTTAACTATCAAGTTACAAAATTGAATTTCAAATGGCAGTTAAGAGCCAATTGGCTGCTGCCTTATCATTTACCACTTTATCACCAGTTAGAAGTGGATTTGTTTGTACTTTAGCACTCTAAAATTGGATCTATCCCCCCCCCCCCACCCCTTAGACAATTACGTGCAGTTAAAGACCTCTATGATTTATGCTTCATGAAATACAGTTCCAGTCAATACTGTAATGTAGATCCTGGGGCAATAACATTTACAAAAGAAAAATTAAATACAAGAAATAAAATTTAATTGACTTCCCAGTTCCTACCAAGTGGGATAAGAATAATGGGACTTGGCAGCATGGAAACATCTCACCAACGGCCTAAGCAGCAAAGCAAATGCATCCATGCACGTTCTGGCACACGGATTCATGCAGTTGTCTGGTGGATGAAACACAAATAGAAGAAATTCGAACGCAACTGGTGACCGGAGCTTACCTTTATGCCGAGCGAAGTAGCGGCCAAGGATGATAAGAAGGCAAAGCATAGCGAAGACCACGACAGCCACGACGCCACCGATGACTGCATGATCTACAGTAAGGGGTCCCTCCTCTCCTGCCCGGGTATCTGTGTGCCAGCAAGACATGTGTTAAGAGTGCTGGGGTACAAGGGTCAAGGAGGAAAGTAAACAAAATTACAGCGGCATTACCAGGGTAGCAGAATCACTAGGACCAACAATTTGAAGCGGAGGGGTTTATTTACTAAAAGGAGAGTTCTATTGAAGATGGGATGTTGCGATGAGCAACCAATCAGATTCTATATATTGGGGTAAATGTATTAATACCCCTTTTACACCAGCCTAAACGACTAGCGCTGGTGTGAAAGGTTCCCGGGCCAAAATCCCAGGAAAATTTGCAGGGACTTCAACCCTGCTAGGGAGCAGGGTTGTTCCCGGGATCAACCCGGGGTCCTGGCCGGTGTGAAAGGGGTACTCACCTGTGTTGCTGTACCTCGGTGCATGCGGTCAGGTCTGGGATCCACACAGGCGGCGGGCGCAGATGACAGGACAGGCAACGGATGAAGAAGACGCAGATCTCCGGCGCCCTCACTGCAGCAGGAGAGCTGCGTCATCTGTGCCAGCCACCTGACCCATCATCTGCACCCGCCGCGTGTGTGGATCCCTGACCTGCACCGAGGACCGGCAACCCAGGGTGAGTACTGTCCACTGCCTCCACCACCATCCCACCTCCTGCCCACACCAGAAAATGTAGGAACTGTTCTGGTGTGAAAGGGGCCAACCCAGGAATGCATGATCCCTGGGCCCGTATTCCCGGCTGGGCCCCTGTATTATCTGGTGTGAAAGTGGTATTAGATGGGAGTTCTATTTCAGATCAGTCGTTGCTATGGGCTGATCTATCTATTATCTTCAAAAGAGTGGTAAATAAATAAGTAGATTCTGATTTTTTGCCCATAGCAATATCCCATGTGAAATAGAATCCTATCTTAGTAACATTTCCCCCACTATCTTCTAGAGGGTGCTAAATAACTAGATCTGATTGGTTCCCATTAGGGTTGCCAATCCTGGGGCATTTTTTCAATCCCGGGATTCCTGGAATCGCCTTCCCTAATTTAAAAAAACCCACCCGGTCAGCGAAGCTGGGAGGGTGGGCTGGGTGGCCGATCACTGAAGCCGGGAGACGGGCGGGTGAGTGGGCACCAGCAGGATCCAAGAGCCGAGCGGGTGGGTGGGCGATGCAGTCATTCTGCGCGCCCAGGACTGGGAGCTGCTTGGCCTGCGCAGTGTGACCTCTGGCCTCGTCACGCTGCGCAGAGCCACACTGTCAGGGAAGGGAGAAGCCGGGCAGTGTCTGAGCACCCACTCAGATGCTGCCCGGCATTAGACTGCGCATGTGCAGTCTAATCCCAAAATCCCGGGATTGGAAACTCCAATCCCGGGATTGAAATCCCTGCGTTTTAGGGGCCAAATCCCGGGATCCCGCCGATCCCGGGATCGGCCACCCTAGTTCCCATCTTCAATAGAACTCCGATTTTAGTAAGTATCTCCTTAATGAACTGCACACACACATATATGTGTGTGTGTGTGTGTGTGTGTGTTTGAGAGAGTGTATGCAATACATAATTATTTTTACATCTATATATATACACATGGCAGTCTTCAGATCCTTGAATCAAATGCCGCAGTAATTTTAAACATTTGAAGTTGTAAGGTCATTAAGACTAAATAAAGTAATAAGTTATGACAAGGACGCAGGATGATTAGTAGACTATAATATCCGGTTATTAAACGATTACGCACAAATGCAAGCATGACTAGTAACTAATACAGTAAGTGCTATCTATTAGACACATGCCACTAAGATAGAATACAACGTAAGGTTCTAATCTGATGAGTTCCAATTTAAAGATCAAAAAATGACAGCTCTTTGCCATCGGAGATTACAATTCACCCTGTGTATAAATAAACACGTTTCTTGATTTTACAATCTTTAAACATTTTCCTTCTGTTAGATTAGCAAAAACATGCACAGCGGACACCTTCCAGCCATTCACCCACACAGAGGTGGTACCAGCTATACCCAGCTGCCACATACTGCTAACCTAGGGCGACATGCATTGTTCGACCGAGGAAAATCGACACATGCAATAGGTCGACAAAGCTAAAGTCAACAATGTCTAGGTTAACAGACAAAAGGTCAACAGGAGTTTTTCAAAAAAAAATTTTGAGCCGACGTGTCAACAGGCGGAATTTGATGGCCTGCCATCCACTAGGGTGGAATAATGTGGCAAGCTAAGAGAGTCACCGTGTCCGAAGCATGGTGAGTGTGGTACGCTTTGACGCTGCTCGGGTCAAAAAAGTTACACTCATGTCACCTTAAGTCATTGTCGACTTAATGCTTGTCGACATTCCAAACCTCTCAACGTTAGCCATGTCTATACCTATTTCATGTGTCGATCTAAGCAGCTTCTGTGGTCGATCCAATGACCTAGAATACAATGTACATTGCTGTAATGATAAAGGCCTAACACTGTAACGGCCCTCTCAGGGTAAACAATATTAGCTGTGTCCCACCCCAAATGTATGCTAGTATATGGCTGGAATAACAGATCTAGAACAATTAGGGATTGCTAAAACCATGGCAAGGCATGCTGGGATTTGTAGTTTCACAACAGCTGCAGAGCCCCAGGTTGGCCAGGCCGGCTTTAGAATGTCTAGGTCAGGGATGGGGAACCTTTGGCCCTCCAGCTGTTGAACTACACATCCCAGCATGCCTTGCAACAGTTTGAGCAGGGCCAAATAGCAGAACTGTAGCAGGGCATGATGGGATGTGTAGTTCAACAACAGCTGGAGTGTCAAAAGGTTCCCCATCACTGGTCTAGGTAGACATGCATTATGATTTAAAAAAAAAGGGTACATGTACAAAAGGTTGCCAGGGTTAAAATGTCACCATGACCATAATCAACACCAAGTTTTTTTTTTTTTATATATATACATCTTATATATACACCATCAGCACAAATGTGTTTGCTCGCCAAGTTCCAGGCAAAATGGCACGTCTGCTCCCACAGCGCTTGCCACAGGATACTATTCCCAATAAATGGCCACATGTACGGTACATAATGTAACGGATGCTGCAGTAACACTTCATTAACCCTTTGGATGAATAGGATTATGGGCTGTTGGGATTCGTACAAATATACAGACACCAGAGGGCCAGCATCCAATAGGACAGTGTTGAAAAAAGATCAAAATGCACAAAAGGTGACATGAGTTTTTCAGTTTCTTATTGTGTCAATGTTAACACCTCAGAACGTGGACCCCAATTAGTGTAGCACGTACCCATGCTTCTGGCCACAGTCCAAAATATTAAAAAAAAATTAGTGAAAAACTCATATCTACCTTGACAATGCCATGTCACCCTTTGCTAGTCTATCTGGACATTGGGGCAAATGTATTAAGCCTTAAAAAAAAAAAAGATAAATGTGAGGGTGACAAAGAGTGATAAACTTCCAGCCAACCAGCGCCTATCTGCCATGTTACAGGCAGTGTTTGAAAAATCACAGTTAGGGGCTGATTGGCTGGACGTTTATCCTCCTTAATCACCCTTGCATTTATCTCTTTTTAGCACATCTGCCCCATTGCGTGTTGGCTAAAGATGGCACATTTTCTAAAGGCGCCAATACACTTTAAAAGTTCAAAATGCATGTTAAACTTGCAACGTGTATGGGCACCTTTAGCATGTGTCTTAAAAAAAAAAAAAAAAAGAATATACAGTATTTCTCTATACTGAAATGACCCTGACCCCAGGACAACATTAATGTGTGACATATACTGTAGCACTATTTACCCCAGCAACTTGGATTGCCCAACACACAGAGTAGCACTTAGGCGATGATCCAGAGGTGGACGGTAATTTCCCAACTGATGCGTCTTTAGTACACAGCGGTTACCCCCCACACAACCTCCAGTAGCATTCATATTTAATCAGGTAATGGCCTGATTGCAAGCTTGCGAGCAGGGCCTTCCTACCTCTATGTCGGTTTGTTTCTACCCAGTTTGTTTAATCAATGTGGTTTCCAATTGTAAAGAGCAACGGAATATGCTGCGCTATATAAGAAACTGTAAATAAATAAAATAAATGTGGTAAAGCCGCAGGACTCGTCTTGATTAAAAAGATTCCCACTGCCAGATTATATGATCCGCTGCTGCATCCAAAGTTAGTTGAATAAAAGACATATGAATAACCCTCATGTTATCCAAGGACGAAGTCAATGGCTTGGGCACTCTCAAAAACACAGGGCTGACACACCCATGTTTTCTGGGACACTCCCTGTTGCCAGCAGCATGTCATACTGCAGCATTTGGGGCACTTTGAGCAACATCACAGCCCCATAACATCATATTCAATATACACCCAGTGGATGAGATGTAGGAATGGGTATGAGATATGTATGGCAGCTGGGAACAGGATGGAGCATGTGCAGGGGGGGGGGGGGGGGGGGAATAGCGGATAGGGTGGTGTAGTAGGGCAGTTGAAAGGGAGGTGAAGCTGTAGGGATGGGACAGGCAGTGCCAGTCAGGACCAGGGGTATAGCCAGACAATGGTGGAAGGATGGAGGGGGAGGGGCAGACTAGGGGGGCCCAGAACTCTTTATTAGTTTGTATAAAAATGGCACAAGAACAATTATTCACCATGTAAAAAAGCCAGGAGCAGGGCACCAATGACTGCAAACTTCTTCACCAATGGTAACTAAATGACTGCAACAAAATCAGATATCAGCAAAAGAAAACTTGGAAACCCACGGGGGCACCCTGGTAATAGCCCCCTGTACAGCTGGCGGAAGTAGAATTTGGAAAACAAACTCCAGAGCATCAGGTTGACAGTAGTACCATACAAATGGCAGGAACCATGCCCAAAGACTTTCCTGGAATTATTTTATGATGGACTAGCTGTGCGGGTCAGCAGTAAGTGACAGCAATAACATTCAAGTACAAACGCCTCGACGTTCTCTTCATAACTACAGTTCTAAACAATGACAAGGTAATCTAAAAATAAAGTTATGTTTAACTCTTTGAGTGCCAAGTGAATTTTTCAAAAATCGGTGTGAAACTTGCCCATGCAAAAATTTTTGTTCATCATTAATGGCTTGTATTGTTTACCTTATATAGGAAAGAACTTTTTTTTTTTTTTAATTTTGTTTATTTGAATTTATATAACAAATGTGAGAGACGCTGGCATTTTTAGCAGATATTTTGCGCATCTCTCCCGGAGATGTTGGCACTGAAAGGGTTAATACAGCCGTTTCGTTTGCGTAACACGGAAACGCCGGCCCGCCGTCCATTCTCACTGCTTTCCATGTGCAGAAACGGGTGATTATCACACCATCAGTTAACTCCGCTGCAATACAAATGAGCACAACCGCTCTAACCACATCACATGCTTAAATGAAGAGGTATGATGTACTTAAGCAAGGAATAGTTCTGTGATGTCCTATTGAGAGTCTCGGCTGATAGATCTGTCATTTACAGGTTCAGGCTGAACTTCTCTGAGCAGCGACCCTAATGCTAAGTGACTGTTATTGATCCGTGTCCTGATAGGTACAGGTAAGATAGTTCACTGGGGACAGATGGATTTAAAATGTCTATTCATGCGGTTCACCCAGACCCGGCAACAAGGCACCGGCGCGGATTGGGGAACACAGGGGTTGAAAGACACTTTAATTAAGTCTGTCAGGAGAGACATTTTTCCCAATTTATAGGAAAAAAATGAAAAAATCTCCTAAATCTAATTATCTTGTAGAGTCACAAATGCAGGGAAAAATGTCAGAGAACCGACCCAACTGTAGGACCATCACTGCCTTCCTTTCACTCTCATTTATCTCTTACCTATTGCACACAGTAACCCTACAGACCAACATAGCTCAACGCGTTACCCTTGGGGATGCAGTCACAAGGTCCACATACAATAGTTCAATCACTAAAGACAGACCGGGCCTAGGTCAACACATGCAATATGTCGACGTGGCTACGGTCAGCAGGAGCAGAGGTCGACATGAGATTTTCACTTTTTTTTGCGCCGACGGGTGGTATTTTATACCATAGCATCCACTAGGGCGTGGAGGGAGTGTGCTGAGCGCAGCGAGGCGCCGTGCCTGAAGCATGGTGAGAGCAGCGATCCATGTGCTGGGAAGCGGTTCATTATTACTGGATCCATGTCGACTTATGTCGAAATTTGGGACAAAAAACATGACAAACTCATCAACCTTTAGACTGTCGACTCCCATTGTTGACCTAATGATTGTGTCGACCTTCCTTAGCCACATCGATCTATTTCATTTGTTGACCTAATGTTAAGTCAACACTATGACCCATACACCCCTTATAAGATTGCTCACATGCAATGTCATCCCTCTATATGTGGTAGCAATGGCTCAGAGCAGGACGGGTGAGAATCTCTGACCAGCCAGTGGTTAATCTACTATGTGGGCTGTATGCACGCTCCACACTGCAGCTGTGAAGGTTGTGTTCTGCTACTGTACTTGGAAAAAAAAGTGATTTGCACTTGGGAGACCAAAGGGTCTATTTACTAAAGTGAACAAATTCCTATCCATTTGCCTCTGAAGTACAGGCAAGTACAATATTAGAAGTGAACAGTCTCTGGAACTGCACATGTGGAAAAGAAGGGGGGGGGGGTCGTGACCCAATGTGTACACTAGCAGCAGCTATATCTTACAATGTGCCGGCTCTTCCTTGCTTATACAGATCGCAGGAAGAAATGCCTTCTGGAACACAAACAAGAAGCCTCTCACTTGACTACATACTATAGTAAATGCTTTGTTTGTTTTAAACATTCCATGTTTCGTCAGACAGCCTCTGGCATTCCCCGTCTCAGACTGTTTAGCCACACACTCTATCCAGGTACTAAGATGTCCTTACACAGCGGAAGTGCCCTACACACAGCAGTTCAGCTTACCAAGAACCTTGTTAAATCCATATATTTGTAAATGTGTGCAATGGGGGGTTTCTGTGTTGTATTGGTCTAGATCAGCATGTGTTTTTACTAGTGGAGCGGCGTTGCACATAATCCGTGAGCTCTATGTGACTTGGTAGTAAGACACATTATAATGGAAAAAGTTGCATATAATCAGCTGTGCCCACATACATCTCCTAGCCTCCTTGCGCATTAAACAGCCCTTCTAGAAACTCGGCCTTGCAACGGTACTTGTGTAATATCTGGGCGCCCGATGCGATTGATTGTATGCCTTAACTTAAAGCATACAACCAGATGCGATTTTCCGGTAAAATCGCGTCGATCGCGACCAAATCGCATGCGATGCGATCAACGCGATTTTCCATAGGATTCAATATTTAATGGTCCTGTTCATATCCCCACTATCCCAGTGGGCATGGAGTTCATTTTATATAGCGTGGCGAGCGCAGCGAGCCAGAAGCGTGCCGGGCGCAGCGAGCCCCGCGAGGGGACGCGGATTACTTAAAATGTATTCCGCGTCCCCTCACGGGGCTCGCTGCGCTCGCCACGCTATATAAAATCAACTCCACGCCCACTTGGATAGTGGGGATATGAACAGGACCATTTAACATTGAATCCTATAGAAAAATCGCGTCAAATCGCATCGCATGCGATTTGGTCGCGATGCGATCTACGTGATTTTTCCGACCCGATCAAAAAATCGGGCGCCAAGATATTACACAAGTACCCTTGCAACTTTTTTCATTACATTGTATCTTGTATATGCAAATAGGACGCACAATCATCTTTTTAAACGCGGCATGCCTATATTGTGTGTGACTGCAGCTGTGTCTGCATACAAAGTGCAGCATCAGTGTTTTACTGGATACAGGCTCGGTCATCCAAAGAATATAGGCATGCGGCATAATATTTTAATCAGCAAAAGCTGCTTGTGCGTCCTATTCAGTCACACACAAAGACACTCATCATCTAGATGTATATGGACATATCTGTACAGCAGAGACATATCCCATCTGAATTCTATTGCATTCCTGCTTTTGGCCTGCCAGTAATTAAAGCGAATAGCCAGAGAGATTCCACATTTACACACTTAGCAGAAACGAGGCTTCCCATTTTGCATTGTATAAAATGCAAACGTAAATGTTGGCCCCATACAACTGAGCTCCCATTATCAGCCTCCATTATGCACCATTTGTAACACTTTATACATGAAAATGTTATTTCAGGGAAGCCAGTGTTAAAATCAGTTTTGTGCAGTATTTAGTCATGTGCATGTCTTATTGGCCTTTTATGAATTCCAGAAATGTATTGCAGAAAGATTAAGCTTATTGTGAGAAGCTCTGATAACAAATACCAAACAAAATGTACGAAAATATAATAACCAAAAAATAATCCGCCGGAGCAGAGGTCGGCGTGACAGCCTCACATGACAAATGCCACATTACTCACGTTACTTGCAAATCCTAATATGCTGTTTTAGAAGAACATTGAGCTTATTCTCCCCGGTTCCACTGCAGAGAAAAACGGATGCGGAAGCCTTGGAATACTCCGGTGATGGGATATGCTCACTAGGTCTACAAGGCAGTAGGTAGACATGACTGAAGGTCGACAGGGTCATTAGGTGGAACCAAGCATTGGGTCGACATGGGTTTTTTTTTTTTGAGCCGACAGGCTGTATTCCACGCACTAGGGCGTGGTGGGAGAATAAAATAGTGTTCCGAGCGTAGCGAGCCAAGCGAGGGGACGTGGTGCTACGTCGTGGTGTCCATGTCAACTGTGTCAACATTCGGGACAAAAAAAAGTGAAAACCCCCATGTCGACCTAATGACCCTGCCGAGCTTTCTGCATGGTGACCTAGTTCATGTCTATCCAATGATCCATACCCCCAGTGATTGGAGAGAGGACAGGTAGTGAGATGGAAAACTTCCTGGCAGTGAAAGCTACCTGTGCGCGGCTATGCCTGTACAGTAGTAATGCAGAACACAGCTGACATTTAGCAGGAAACTAGTAATTCTCTAATCTAGAACACTGCAACCTCCATAATTGCCACATTATGTCAGCCCCGCAATCTATTTCTTAATGGCAGAAAAATTGGTGCCAGCATCACCGTTCTACCACCACCTTCAATCTCAGGTACCACGTACCCCATTATCAAAATCGCTGACAATGAATTGTTCAATAAAACCCAGACATGAAATTCTTCTGGTCTAATAGGAATAAAAGTTTCGCAATGAGCCATCAACTGCAACAATGCCAACGAGTCACTCCACAATTTATGTAATTAACACGAGCAACAGGATCCTGGTATAGAAAAGGATTCACTAGGGGGGGGGGGGCGTGTTCGGGTGGCCATACACTAGCCATCTCTTTATTGCCCTTTTATGTATTTGTATATATTAATTAAATCCCTTCTTAGACACTTATTTTCTAAGATTAACATACCTAACCTGGCTAGCCTTTCCTTATAATCCACTGACACTTGTACCCCTTTCACACCAGAAATGCAGAGACAAACCAGGGAATTAAATTCCAGGGACAAGCAGGGACATTCCCGGGTTGGGACCCATTCACACATGCTTTTGAAGCAGGGACAACCCGGGTCGGCACCTTTCACAGTGAACCCTGCATTTCTATGAGAATAGCATTGAAAATGGCCTTTTTTGGGCTCACATTAGATTATTGATTATTAATAATTAAGACACAAAACATTCGTAGTGTTTCAGCCTTTGTTTACTTGTATAAAACAAATTAAAAAGCATATGAAAGCATCTTCCCCTCTAATGATTAATACAGATGGAGCCGGGCTTGTCTTTGCAGGGGATGGCGGCAGAATCGCCAGCTGCCATCCCCCGCCAGCCGCCATCTGTATCTGCGAAAGGGGATGCGTGCGCGTCCCCTTCCGACGGCGCTTCCCCCGGGTCCCCGCCAGCTTGTCGGCGGTCACCCGGGGTCCCCACTGCCTCCCCGCACCCCCCCCCCCCCTAACCCTGTCCGTCTCCCTGAAGCAGAGATGCACAGGTTCCCGTTGCCCCGCCGCCCGGAAACTGAGACGCGCGTGAGACGCACGCGCGTCTCAGTCAGATGGAGCGCCAGGCTGCTGTCGGATCACCAGCGGAGACAGTCTGGCGATTCACCAGCAAGAGGGAGGCCGGCTCCATCTGTAGCTCTCTCACCTCCTCATTTGTCCAAGACATGGCAGACATTGCATGCTTTCAGGGGTTAAAATGAACTTCTGGGGTCTGTGGTGCCACAGAACATGCACACTGTCTCCCTGTACGCTGTATGCTGTCTCTGGGCGTGTCTGTGAGTGTCCACCACAACAGGAAGTTGCCCTGCTAGCAAATCAGCACTAGCAGAGGGAACACGGGAAGCAGGGACATGTCCCTGCACCTTTCACACCAGCCAGTAACCCTGGAAGGACCAGGGAGCAACCCTGCTACCTAGCAGGGTTGAATTGCCGACAAATTAACCCGGGAATTTGTCCCTGGAACCTTTCACACCAGAGCTAGTCCCGGGGTTGTTCCCGGACCCAACCCGGGAATTTAGGCTCGTGTGAAAGGAGTATGAATCATTTTAGTTGCCCTTCTCTGTACCTCTTCGAGTTCTAAGATCTTTTTTTTTATGGGATGGGGCCAAGAACTGTACACTGTATTCTATATGAGGCTGTACCAACGATTTATACAGGGGCAAGATTACACTGGCTTCCCTAGCCTCTATGCTCCTTTTTATGCACAGTCATACCTTATTAGCCTTTGTGCTGCTCCTTGACATTGAGCACTGTAGCCAAGTTTTCGGTCCCCAAATCGTTCTCCATTAATTCTCCTACATATTCTACATTTAATTTGTAAATGCAACGCTTGTTTCTGGTACAGAAGTGTAGAACCTTCCATTTCTACATATTAAACCCAATCTTCCATTTTCCTGCCCAAAGTATTCTTCAACCGATTAGTGGACAATTAGGGCACAATATCGTTATACAAAATTATATACACCTAAAACTTGTAGAAAAGTGGGAATAAGCTCCAAGTTTAAATCTGGCACATATATCTTTTTAACAGACACTATTTTTGCTATCTTAATTACGATTACCTATATTGTTTTTTTATAATATAATTTGTATCTTTAGAACTACATCCACTATCCTCTATTCAGGAAGCAATGCTAACCTTTGTTGACATAGTGCCATATACAGTACGACACAAACACTATTCGATTTAACACAAAACAAATGTAACAAAACATCTAAAACCACTATGGGCAATTTAAAAATACCTTTCTCTTTCATTTTATGGCTGAGGTTGCTTGACAAAGCCATTCTATCATGCGCCTAACAGTTGGTGCATTCGTTAAAATCAATGAAGTTGCCTTTCATTTGAAAAGTGAACATAATTATAGTTTATCAAGCTACGGCAGCTACAACAAATGAGAGAAAACGCGTTGGTCAGAATATTCATAGAATACAATAAAGGGTCATAAATGTTGTGTTGATGTAGCTTTGAGGCAGGAGGCTTCAAGCAACATGATAAATGGGAGAAAAGGACAGGTATCGGCCTATGGATTTCTGTAATACACTAAGCCATTGTTTACATCGCCATAAGAATGCCTCAGCCCCATAGCGTCGGAGGCAGTCCTAGGGTGGTGTGGTCCAAGGGGTGTCTCCACAAGTGTAAACTACAGATGGAGCCTTTTTCAACGAGCCATGACTCACCAAGGCCTATTGTTCTCTGCTGCAATACAATACATAGAACAATACAGTAGGGGATTGGTATAGGATTAAATCACACAGCTCTTGCTCACTTAATCATATTAAAGGGCTAGATGAGGATGGCTCTATCTGTATTACTTCTTAATGGCAAATCAAACCTTTTAGTTCATCCAATGAGGTCACACAAGCTTTAAAATACAGCCACTCAATAATCCCAATGACAAAATTGTGGCAAAGTAGGCCACGGTCTTGACAACGTAGTGCCACACACACACACACACACTGGGATTACAGTTGGGTTGTAGTTAGCAGAAATTGGGGGCTATCCCTCAAAAGTCAGGACTCTTGTCATGTATCAAATCTTTTTTTTTTTTTTTTGTAAAACATTTTTTATTATTTTCAAAAGTTTTCGTTGAAAAACATTGCATATAAACATACATATAGAGCTGTAAGTGGAATTATACACAGATTTCTTTTTTTTCACAAAACCAGTACTAAGAACAGGTACTGCTCCTCCATTATCGGCAAATAACAGATGAAAAATAATCAAATTGGTGAAGGAGACATATTCATCATAATGCAAATTTTTCTAAAGGCATGTCAAAAAGTTTAAGTATGATTCTTCTATGTTATGAATAAAATATTAATAAAATATATGAATTTCTCTTGAGAAGTCCTTTGTGTTGATTTTCAATTCCGCTAACAGCAAGTATTTATCATAAGAGGACTACAAAACAAGGTAAACCATTATTCTTATATTGGCTTTTATATCTCCTGTGCTTTACACAAATTCCCTCAACAGATTGATATTATTAGTTAAACAACGAAATATAAAATTGGGCTTAAATCTTAATAATAAAAGAAGAAAAAAGAAAGAAAGAAAAAGGGGGGGGGGGGGGAACAAACATGAGGGGAGGGGGGACACAAAGGATAACATACCGGGGGGGGGGAGTGAATTCCCAAAAAACTCCTCCTTACAACAATCTTCATATCACATGAGTTTAGGTCTCAGAATATGTCAATATGAAACACACTCAATTATTCACAGAGCTGTCACTTGCAATTCGGCGTTGTAAATACCATGTGGTATTCTCAAATAATTTCTGTATGAACAATTGAGTATCCCCATCAAAAGTTGTTATTACACAGTCCCACTTTTTGTAAAATTTTATTACACCTTTCTCTACATCTTTAAGAGCCGACTGCCTTTCAAATAATACTATATCAAGCAACGCTTGTTTGAATTCCTCAATAGATGGGGACCTTCTACTTATCCAATGACGGAGAATCAACTTCTTCGCTAATGTTAATAAAACCGTTAAGGCTGGGAGG
Source organism: Crinia signifera (assembly GCF_055691185.1). Taxonomy (NCBI): domain Eukaryota; kingdom Metazoa; phylum Chordata; class Amphibia; order Anura; family Myobatrachidae; genus Crinia; species Crinia signifera. The sequence continues at coordinate 111,168,415 of NC_139226.1, read as the reverse complement.
ATTAGCTTTTTATTACAGCCCATATCCCAGTCTTTCAAATAAATAAATAAACAGGGAATTGGGAGGGCTTTTAATTTTAGCTTAAACATATTATTTATATAGTTAATCAGTTTGTGCCAAAACACTCTTATCTTTCTACACTCCCAGAAGTTGTGTAACAGGGTAGCTCCCATTATCCCATGTATCAAATCTTTTATCTGGAATCATAGCTTGCAGAGAAAGGTATCAGAAAACCAAAATAGGGGCCCATTTATCAACGAGCGTTAGCCATGTAAAACATGTTACATTTGACAAACGGTGATCCAGCCAATCAGTGTCCAACTAACATTTTTCAAACACGAACAGTTGGGAGACGATTGTCTGGAGCACAATTTCTCATACACAACAAGTTTTAGCTAAAACTCATTGATAAAAGGGCCCCATAATGCAATAACTGCTGCTCAGTGGTGATGTAATATATAGGTCTGCCTGAGTGGCAGACATATATCAGGGCCTGGGTACACACTGAGCGACGCAGTGCAGATCAGAGCATCACATTGCTCTTTTCCTTCATTAAACATGCTATGGTCTCTGGCTAATAAAAGCTTATGATGTCACTAGTGTACATACACCATGTCACTGGTTTATATACTAATCAGTCTGTGGGATATGTTGTTCTGAATTGGCCGGAAACAACATATCAAGCTGACAACGCTCTGCTGTGTATATGTTGACATGCTCTTTGCTCCCAGCTCAGACCGAGCCTCTAGACTTTTGGTTTTAGTGGAATATTGCCAAGTAATATAATGCAAGGAAGGGGGGTACTGTGAACAGAGCAGGGAAAGCCTGTGCATATTGCTCTACATTACAGGTAATAAATGTACTGTGTGTGGAAACACCGTTTTCCAAATGATAGACTTTAGACCTGTGAACATAGACTCCGTGATACCACTAGATGCAGCTAGGCTTCTGTCTAGGGAACCAGTGGTTATAGGGCTTATTACAGCAATACTGTGTATATGATAGTAGCAAGAGGGGAGCTAGAGCACTAGGACTTGTTTATGTCATATTTAAATCATACCCCTGTTGTGATATACCCAATCACTGTTTAGGGGGTGCAGCCTCAGACAATTATATTAGAACAACAAATGGGCCGGAATGTATCAAACGGAAAATGCGGTAAAAACCCTGTTTCTGTGGTTTTTAGCGCATTTTGAGATGTATCAACGCGGGACTGGTGCGTTTCCGCAAGAGGGTAATCTTTTCGCATCCCCCACCGCGCCGCCAACCCCCTTCTGACCTCCTCCTCCACGGTACTTCCCCTTCCGGGTGCAGGGAGGAGGATCCTGGAAATCCCTGCAGCAGGAGGCTCCTGGACGTATGAGGGAACCGCGTTGACCCTCCAATGCGGTGCCGGCTGCTTGGCAAAGGGCAGCTCTTTCGCAAGAGCTGTCCTATGCGATTAGTATCAATGCGATGCCAATAGAGCAAAAAATGGTCTGTTTTGTGGCACACTTACAGAAAGCAATTTCTAAAATCTAGTTTTTAATAATTTCTTAATAAAACATTTTGTTACCTCAGCAAAATATATTAAAAATAAAGTATGTGCAAAAGATAAAATAAAGGCTTCTTGTCCATGCCGTTGTCGGTGATTTTTATTATTTCTTACAGTATATTTATCACCAATTATCTTCATAATAATAATAATAATAATGAAGGGTTCCACCTGTTCTGTTTCCCACAGTGGTATTCGGAGCTCCAGGTTATAGTCTTTAGCTAGTGTGTAGATTTTGTAGCTTTACAGGCAATTATTGACCCAAGATGATACTGTGAAATTATTATTGTACTTAGTATATTTATAGCCTCAGGCCCTTTTCAGCTCAATGCTCGGACATCAGAGAATGATTAACTGTTTTATTAAGAAATGATTAAAAGCTATATTTTAGGAACAGCATATGATCGCTGCCCAGTTTGTGCGGTCACTAGTAAATGGATAAATAATGAGCGCTCGTACGTAGTAAAATTAGGCACAAATTGTGCACTGCAAAAAAAGCATAAATAAAACAGCGTCATGCTTATGTTTATACAGATGGAGCAGCTCTTAATAGCGCTGCTCCTGGTGATCGAATCGCCAACCGCCAGCAGGGGGTGTGCTCATGCATTCCGTTCCGTCAGCCTTTCGCCACCCACTGCAGCTCCCCCGATGCTCCCAGCCCGTCTCCCTGAAGCAGAGACAGGCAGGGAAAGTGCTGCCCGCAGCCGGGTTGACGGGGACGCGTGTGAGATGCTTGTGTGTCCCCATCGGATGGAACGCCTCTTTGCCAGCGGTTGCCAGCTAAGGGAAGCTGGCGATTCCCAGCGCTGGCTGAGAGGTGCTTCATCTGTAGCTGTTATTAGAATAAAGGGGCCGATTCAGACTATCATATGGGTCCATATTCGGCCCCGTTTTCGATGGTGGGGGGGGGGGGGGGGGGTCTGCATATGCGCAAACCTCCTGTGCGATCGGCATCGGGGAGTATCACACTCGCAGAGGTGTTCGCATAAAAGTGTTGGGAGTTCCCCTGGGAAAGCGATGTCTGCGTTATGCACCGTACTGTTGGCCAATGCAAACCAAACAGCCATGGGTGCAACAGGGACCCAACTGAGGTCAACCGTTTCAGGTGTCTAACATAACTGTACTCTTTACCTATGGTTTGCCTCCAATTTTAGCACAACTACAGGATAGGCAATCTTGTGACATGTCTATAGGCAGTATGAATGGGTAAATAGTTAGCATTACTACTTCACAGCACTGAGGTCATGGGTTCAATTCCCACCATGGCCCTAACTGTGCGGAGTTTGTATATTCTCCCCGTGCTTGTGTGGGTTTCCTCCGGGTACTCCGGTTTCCTCCCACAATCCCTAAACCTAAACTGGTATGTCAATTGGCTCCCAACAAAAATGAACTGTAGGGTGAATGTGTGGCTGTGTTTCCATGGGCAGACTGGAAGAGCTGCGTGGTTCTTATCTGTCCTTATATTCTATGTTCCTACGTTTATCTTCTATGTCTACCTGTGTAGCATACTTATAAAGAATTTGTGTGATGTGCAATTATCAGCAGCTGGCACGGGGTAGTCACTCCCCAAGTAATGATGCTACTAAATCATCTTTTCACCAATATTGAATAACTCCAGCGACACATTCAATCCGTGGACTGGTAATTTTAATATTATTCATCCAGTTGGAATTTTGCGATTCAGCAATTCAACCTCAGCTGATGTTACATATGTTGTGGGGTTTATGAATACACACGGAGGCAGCTTTTATATAGCGTGTATGTATAATGTATTTTATGTTTATTTATTGAAATTGTTAAAAATTTTAATCAAACGTCTTGTAAATCATTCAGCCAGCGCTGGCACATATACATTTTCTTGTGTAGCATACATGTCAGGGAGATTGTGTAGGTGACACCTAGGGCCGTATTCAATACGGCCGGTGAGGGGGTTAAAAGGCGGGGATCGCCGAAAACCAGCGATCCTCGCCATTTAACCCCCATGCCGACTGCTCACCCTATTGTACGTTCTGGGGAATCCTCACTGAAAAGGGCAGTGAGGATTCCCCCAAACAGCGAGGCTCGCAACTAATGCAGGGAGCCCGCTGCATTTAGCCACAAGCCTCGCTGTTTTGGCTGCCACACACTCCATTTCCCCCCGCTGCTACAAAAACCTAGCGATGGGGAAACGGCGTTTCCAGGGGGTCAGTTGAATACTGACCTGCGAGCTTTGAAGGCGAGTAATCAGCACTGCTCGCAAAAATTATTCAATACAACCTCTTGAAGCGCTGACATGTACTGCTACATCTGAGAGGCCTGTCCTAAAAGCAGTTTGTGACTGATGATATGTCTCAGGACTTGTTCATGTATTGTGTTTTACAAGTGGTTCCATATAAGTGGCCAACGAGAAACATTATTTAAAATGCATATAGCCATAGGGATCATTGTGCTTTATAACTAATGCATCTCCAGCTGCATAATGCAAGTTACTGTAGGTACAATCACAGAGATTATTAGGTTCTTCAGGGAGATTGCTGCTCTTTTAGGGAGTCTCCTGCAAAATGCAGGAGGGTAGGTAACTATGCTGCACAATAAAGCAACCAATAAGCACATTCATCTCCATAGGTTGGTAATTTCTATCCAGATTGTAAAATTTATAATTAGAATAAGGAGGTTGATACAACTCCCGGGAATGCTACTAATACATGGAATTGGATACTTTGACTTCAATATTTCCCTAATTATCTCTCCAAGGAAACATATACAAATGATATAAAAAACATTCTAAAAATGTTCCATGAACTTTTTTTTTTTTAATGGTTACCAACACAAAGAGCCGATGTAACGGCAGGTGGTGCCACCGCAGATCTAACTGGTATCTGAAGCTTTAAAAAAGGACAGCGGAGCAGAGATGGAGAGTGAGAAAAGCTGACAGAAGAAAGCGAATGGAGATCAAAGAATAAGTGATGGTTCCTGGAGTTTAGGACAGAGGCTGAAAGGGTAGAAGAGGGCAGCAGAGTAGAATGAGGGACACTTGGACGATGTACGTAGCTCTACTCAGGATGAGGCCACGGAAAGTATAAGGGGCATCTGGAGTACGTCTATAGCAAAGATCCGTTTAAGGCCATCTGGACAAAGAGGGGATGACGGACGATATGCAGAGATCACCATCATAAGGATAAAATATGAGGAAAGGTGGATCATGTGTAAAGGTCAATAAAGGACGAGACTTGAGAATGAAGACGGAGGGCGTGGGTGTCTAGTCGATGAAGTAGAAATCAAAAGGGCCAGAACCTAGCGAGAAAAAGACTAGTGACTTCAGATGGGATGAAGCTCAGGACAAGCATAATGCAGAATATAGGCCAGCTAGGGATATTGTAAGCTGCAAGAGACATATACGTTTCATTCTGATCAAAGTCACAGTAAAACATTATACACAGACAAGAAAAGTACGTACGATACATGTATCCTAGGGTCAGGCACCATGCAAACAGTCATATACAGCATGCAGCAAGATCCCAGACACCTAGCATGCACCGGCGCATGCAGAGATCACGGTACCAGCACATCGCACAGGGTGGCTGCAGAACCACAAGGAAGATGAATGGATAGTGTAACATTTAGGATACAGAGAAGAGCGAGAGAGAGTGAAGCTGAAAAAAACACATGCTATAGAACAAGGGAAATCTTGACGGCATCTGCCAAAGGGTTAACTGTAATAAAATATAGTGCTAACAGCTCCGCAAGTAGAAGAGGGCACCGGAATGGGAGAGCGTGAAGGTGGTCAGACATTTGCAGCCTCATGTATCCATGGGAAGGATCCTGATTAAAGCCAACGCTTGCAAATGCAATAATAATAAAATGGCCTCTCCAGCTTGGGAGGAGGAGTAATGCAAACTGTCAGTGTGTGTATCATTTATACAGGAGGAGAGCTGAGAAATTCCTCCTGATTAAACTTCTCCGCAGACTCTGTGTATTTGGAAATTAATGTATACAGACAGAATGTCACAATGTATACACGGAAAACATGTCTCCGAACCTCAGACATTCTAATCAGATGAAGGTGCCGGGCTGCCTGAGAATGGGAACAGCAATGGAGGATTCCACAGAGGGAAGTTCTATACCGTGTTACACATGACATTTAGGCTGTGCAACTTGCTAAGTAACATGTAACAAAAACAATTCTAAACAGCAAAGAATATTCCCCTCCACCCTAGCTGTAATGCAACATCGCAATAACACAGCGCACACAATGGAGGCAGTTTACAAAACCTAAAATGTTCCAATGGAACCAAGGGACAGATTTAACGAGCGATATCCTGGTTTTCATATGTTAAACGATGCCCCAGCCAATCAGCCTCTGTAAAACATCACAGGTAGAAGCTGATTGGCTGGAGCACAACAAGAACGGTTAAATCTGCCCCTGTTCCCATTTGCACCATATGTGCAACTCAGTTCTTCCCGCCAAAACATATCGGCTTGCGGGGCCAAACTGAATGGTATAAGGAGCACGATAGCACAGTGAAAGACCTACGTATAATGCGGCCACCCCTCGTGGCAGCCACACAAGTGCGCCAAGATTTGCAGAGCAGTAATTCTGGGCACACACTGGAGGATATATCGCACTTGTCATGTGAACATACAAATTGTGCTAGCCCCGTATGATAGCATATTTATTTTTTAGTACAAGATTCACTAGTTTTAAATATATATACACCCCATAGGCATATATTTTATATACAATCATACAGGGAAGCAAATGCCACTCTATAGCCAGGATTATTGTAGATTGGACTAGATTGTTATGCATATGTAACCCGCATTATACTATATGCACCTAAACTATGGCCCTTATTCAGATCTGAGCGCATAACAAATTTGTTCTCAAAATGGGCAAAACCATGTGCACTGCAGGTGGGGCAGATGTAACATGTGAAGAGAGAGTTAGATTTGGGTGGGGTGTGTCGAAACGGAAATCTAAATAGTGTAAAAATAATGCAGCCAGTATTTACCCTGCACAGAAACAAAATAACTCACCCAAATGTAACTCTGCACATGTAACATCTGCCCCACCTGCAGTGCAGCATTGGTTTTGCCCATTTTGAGAACAAATTTGTTCTGCGATCGGATCTGAATAAGGGTCTATAACTTGAATCTTGCTGAACCAAGGAAAGCCTGGTGCAATGGCATAAAAGTAATCACAAAAATTGGTCAAACTACAGCTCCAATAGAACCCCCCCAGCAGTTCATAGGTACACTGTTTTCCGGATTGCACTAGTAGAACCTCTACAATGGGGTATATCCAATGCATTTTGCGAGTTGTGTCAGCTAAAAGTACTGACTACTCGCTGTCACAGCTTGCACGGTCAGTATGACTCCCCCTGCACAAACCATTTCCACCTTGCTGGATTTGTACAGTGACATGGAAACAGCGTGTGCGGCCGCCAAAACAGTGAGATTTGAGTCTAAATGTAGCGGGGCTGCCTGCATTAGCTACGAACCTCGCTGTTTGGGGGAATCCTCGCCGTCATCTGAGAGTGAGGGTTCCCCCGGAACATTGAATACGGTGAGCGACCGGCGTGGGGGTTAAACTGTTACATTGAATACTGCCCAATGTCTAACTGGAGATAAGATATATATGGAAAAAATGCAGCAGTTCTTAGGAGCAGATAAGGGAAACACTGCTCCCAAACTTTATATTCCAGTCCCCATTAACCGACTACAACAAAAAGGAAGCTGAGGATAAAGGAAACCTGTAACATGAACAGAGAATGGAAGTGTTCCCACCAGTGAAGTAAACCACGGCACACTGAAGGTTTCTCATGACAGGAATCTGCATGAAAAACACATCTAACAGCATGGAAGCTGCTTCCATTTCATCGCGTGGACTTCAGCATGTAAAAGGCATTATAAAAAGTGATGTAAGAACCAATCCCGATATATCAGACCACGGCCATTTTTCAGTTCCCACCACCGCAGATACCTCTAAAGTGCAGTCATGCATTGCATGCGAAGGCCTCAGGAAAGGACCAGACTATGGACAAGACACACAAAATGGAGCAACAAGCCAAGGCCATGTTTGTGAAGGGATCTAATCAGGGAAAGAGCGATGGGCTAAACCCCTTAACGTGACAGACTAGAACAAAAAAACAGAATAAATAAAAAGATCCCCACAATTTAAAAAAATATATCAGATGATATAAGACACAAATGGGAATTCGGAAATACTCTACCCTATCCCCCTAGTGTTGGGTCATGTAAAAAAAAAAAAACACCCTTTACATTACTGGTCTGGCTTGTTGACTCCCTGATATAGAGAACAGAAAGCTTATACCAACCGTGAACCGCAGGCTCCGTCGTCGCACTTGCGTCTATACACGGGAAGAGGAGGAGGAAGGGAAGAAACGGAAGGAACAGCATGCAAAAAAAGGGAAAAATGGGACAAAATAAAGGGAACAGATAATACACGAGCAATAATGAATCTCACACAGCATTGAATCAGTAAGACAAGGGAGAACGTGACAGTCATACATAAGGAGACACCTCACACTTACCTTCAGTCCTGAAAGGGGAACCACCTTCTAGGACCAAAGGAACTATGGGGCAGTGACAACTATAAAGGAGACTATATATGTAAAAACAAGCACTGGCTACATTGCACTTCTCAGTGCCAATTACAAAGCAGTCATTTGTTTTGGTCCCTCTGGTTACAAAGGGGCCAATGTCTCCACAATAGCAGATACTTTACATTTTACTATTAGAAAAGATTCCATAGCATTACAGTGAGCATGATTTGGCTTTGACTTGCATGAATAAGTTAAGCATTTAAACTATAAAACATCTGACATACATTGGAGGCGGCCATTTTGTAAACATGCAGTATATCCGCACAGTAGATGCTAGCGACATTGCTGAGGCATCAGCTATCGTCAAGCTATACAGATATTACCTCATACATCTTTGCTGTGGTTGTGACGAGAAGCCCCTCACGACCTGCCATGTCCGGGGAGACTCTGCTAGTGACGGTAGTCTTATTTTTAATCAAAAATGTGTCTTAGTCGCAATGAACTGCAACTAGAAAGCACCAGGATAGGACACTTGTATATATCTGTGTGTGTGGCTGCACACGATGCAGTGGACATGGCTTTTTGTCCATGGAAAGTTCTGTTGCGCTTCATATCCTGTTTCACACAGAGATATGCAAGTGTTGCATGATCAAATTAAACAGCACAGTCCTGTTGCTTCATAGTAATATCATATTGTGACTAAGATGCACGACCAGCAAAAAAAAGACACCCAATGTTAACGGATTTCCACAGGAAGTGTCAGATAACTCCCGCCAGAGGTCTCCCTCTGTGTGGCGTATGGAGGCTAGATGTATGAGGACACATCTGTAAACAATGAAATATTTTCTACGTGAGGTAAAGCTACAGTACAAGTGTCTCATGCCACAGTAATGTCATTGGTTAGGAGTGAACGGACAGGCAGCATTCGGATGACCGCTGGTTCGGGCCACACAAACGCCTGCCTCTGTGTGAAATGGTGCCCACTTTGCAGCTAACAGTTATACTCATTGTGTGGCATTAGTGCAAAGTGAAACTGAAAAGGAAAACATTTCTACTGTACATACACAATAGTTACGAACATGAAAGAGTTACACAGGCTGGTTACAGAAAGGTGACCATTCCAGAAAGCAGACGTTGCTTTTCTAAAACACAGGGACCGACAGGCAGGGCCCCCATTGCACATGGCATCATTTATCTCACCGAAAATTCTGAAGCCTCAGTATGAAGTTACAGGGTCAGAAGCAAGCAGACGCTGCAATTTAGTGTGGATCCACAGACCAGAGACCAAAATAGCTGGTCACATTTTCAAATGCCTTTAGTTAAGTAAATGTGGCCACGTGAAATTACAATGCACAATAGGCACCAGGAAAATAAACCCCTCGAACCTGCTTGATCTGTGTAAATACTTGCATACAATCACTGTGCAAATAGGGGTCTCCTGATGTGGACCACACTTATTACATTTTTAGAAGGTTTTTTTTTAACAGTAATTGCACAAAGGACCTCCAGTTTTCAGAAATGTTTTTCTTTTATTAAAATTACCATTAAAAATAATATTGTGTTTGACTTTTCAGAATGAAAAGGTGGCTACAGTATCCCTTACACCTCACAATGACTTATTCACCGTGTAAAAGGTTAGGATAATAATTGGTAATTAGCTTCCCTGTCATTGGTGCAAACTCTAGCATGAGTTTTGAGGAGTCTATATTATTTGGTCTTTTATTTTTTTACTTTATAACTTTTTTAAATTTTTTATTAATGCCTACATAGAGATCGTGCATCACCAAGCAAATATGTAATTTAGTGGGTAATAAAGCTAGTGTGGGCAGCATAGTAAGAAAACATCTTGAAGTCTTTACTTAGAAAGAATGTCTTCCATGCAAAAAAAAAGACAAAAAGGACAACACACAATGTAAGATGGGATTGAATGCTATCCTTAAACAAAAAAAAAAAAAGAGAACATACTGTCCCTCCTATTCCCCTCAGTTACCAGCTTTGTCAAGGCACTGACTAAAGACGGTGGTTGTGACATTACTAACAAGTAAGGATCTCATCTAACATACAATTCACAAACGAGGATGAACAATTGAAGGTGAAACAAAAATAAGTAATTCAGCCTACAGATGAGTCCTTATATATCATTGCTTCAGTCGCGCCAAACAGCCCCTTTCTGCAGCACCAGCTACCAATTTGACATACAACTTGTATGCCTGTGCAACTGAGTCTTTGAATCTGTATATGAAGTGCAAAACTCAGTGGCCATGGTTTTTTTACTCACCAAGTGGATACCTCCCTACTGTCCCTCAGTTAAAACAAAGTCCAGGTAAAACCAATTTTTTCCCTTATAAATTGAGGCTTAGTCACCCTATACTAGTGATTAGTTGTCAAAGGGATTTTATTTCTGGGAAACTTTGGCATAAATCCATTTTACAAGTCAATGTCTCAGAATTATAATGGCTAGTGCAGAGATTATATCAGTAGACTGAGATTTCGTAAAAAAAAAAAAAAAATGGTCGACAAGTTTTTCATGTTTTTTGTCGTTTATGTCGACATGGACACTGTATAAGTGTACCGCATCTTCTCGCATGGCTCGATATCCTCGGCATGCTTCAGGCACACGATTATAATCTCACCATGTCCACTTGGATAGTAAAGTATGAAGCATGTTGTTCTACACCCCCAAAAAACAATGAAAAACATGTCAAGCTTGTGATCCCATGTCAACCTTAAGCTAGTGTGGACCTTCTGTCAATGCCGGCCTATGGTATGTGGACCATTTCCAGGTGTTGACCTAGTCACTCGCGACCCAGGGACTGCTTGCCGCTGCTTCTATAGTCCGATATCCCTAAAATCAGGTATTGTATAATTAGCGGTGAAGAGGCTATAAAGAAGGTCACAGGGACAGGCCACCTCACCTCTGAAATGAAGACAAAATTATGATGGTCATGTGCAACAATTTCAAGATGGTACTGTCACTACACAACGTCCGAGAAGAAATCCATACACTGCTGGGGCGCAGGACATCCGCTATGTACGCATAAGAATTGTAACACCCATTGACATCAGTGTTTGTACATTCTCTTCTATGAGATACAGGAGCCGATGATCCACTCAGGTTCCACTGTTGACCCCCTCTGTGCAGTGCCTGGTCTCATGAACACTGCCACTGGACACAAGATGACTGGAAACGTGTAGCCTGGTCTGACAAGACGAGGAGGTTCTGACTGTTTTGGCAGATGGCTGAATACGAGTGTGGCAGTGGCCCTCTTAAGCATGGAGTGGCACGCATTATGATCTGATACATTTGCACATTTCACTGACCAGCGTATACTATGTAGCCATGCTTGCAGATCAATTGCTCCCTCATCTTGTGCGTTCACACAGACAGGAGTTCAGCAGGACAACGTGTCACCGCACAGGTCCGTAGCCTCCAGATTATGGCTGGAGCATTCCTCTGACTTAGACATCAGGACTTGGCACCTTTATTCACTGGATTTGAACCCAAACAAACATGTGGGATACAGTTCAGCCTGCCATCAATGCCACCGTTCCACCACTGGAGAATATTAGGTAATTGTGGACTATTATGCAGGAGGCATGGTGTACACTGTCCACATGGTATTTCAGAGATATCCCATTGTGCTGCTATAATTTGATCAAAAGAAGGATCTAGGCATTAGTAGACAGGTGTCGCTCTGGAACTGGAGTGGGTGCGAATTATATGTTTGTGTGTGTGTACAATTGTTTTCATGGTACCTATAGGCCAAAAGTTTCTATGTATCATTCCTAAGTTCAATTTTGGGGTCAGGGACGGGATTCACTTCTGTTTTATCCACATAAATTATGATTGGAAGCCACAAACACTGTTTGCATATTACTTTGACCATAAATAATTCCTGGACCACCAACCCAGGTCTTCCCTGCAAGTGTCCTGAAGCACCCCAGGGTGCCTAGGTACAGTTTGGGAACCACTGCCATAGAGTGTGATCAAGCTCAAGAAAGAATTGCCGTGTACTCATGGTGCGATTTTGCTAGCAATTTGATTGGGATCGAATCGAATGGAAAGCAAAACTCATTTGATTTGGACTTTATAGCACAGATCTGTACTATATAGTCTTGCCTGCACATTCTATTTTACTTTTAGATATACACTCAACAGGAACGTGCATTGTGATCGTCCATTCAATATAGTAAAAATTGAACACAAAGGGGGGTAAGCAATCTGCCGCCGCTATTTCCGACGTGGGAAATAGCGGCGGCACCCTATTCAATGCTGTCATTAACGACAGCATTGATGCGGGATCACGGCAGAACAGGTCCGACTTCAGAAGCTGTCAGGCCTGTTCTGCTGATAACGGCCGTGGATTGTCGTTATCCGGGCCGCAGTTCGACAATCCATGGCCGTTTTCACAGCCACTCCCCCTTTGCGCCCATCAGCAGGCGGGACATTGAAATCGATCTGACCGCAAACGGGCCTGGATCACGGCTGTCGGCGGGGATCGACAGCCGTGATCCCACATTGCATACCCCCCAAAATCTCACTGTGTGTACACAGCTTATCTTCAATTAATGGTGGATTTATAGGATGCCAGTCACTTTTACACGTTTTGTCCCTCAAGGGGTCTTCTTCAGGGGCAAATTACAAACAATAAGGTACACCAGATGGTGAAACAAACCTTACTGATATTTCACAGAATACAAATATCCTGTTTCTTAATTATTTGCATCATCCCATTTCAACCAAGGCTGTATGCAACTTGCCTTTGTCAATTTAAGACATACAATATGGGTGGGAAAACAAAAATGTGGCAATTAAATTGTTAAAATTACCCCAAAAAATATTTCCCCGTAGGTAAGTTACAAAATACAGTAATAAAAATAAAGTACAACAGAACTGTAATAAAGCAAACCTTAATGGATTAATAGCCACTTAATAAATGGGCCCCTAAGTATCAAAATATTTAACAAGTGTGAAAACTCATTGTGAAAGATAAACCTCATTGTGTGTGATAAATAGTGCTCCAAACAATCAGCTTCCACCTGTCATTTTTTTAAACAAAGGAGCTAAACACAAGACAGGAGCTGATTGGCTGGAGAACCATTTACCATGCGCAACAAGTTTGATCGTCCACAATAAAATGTATCACTTGTTGATAAATAAGACCCGTGACCTGAAAATGAACAAAACTGTCAATGTTACCTCAAATTAACGGAACTAAATAAACTCCACAATTGTAATTAATATATGCATGCTTGTTTATAAATGAATAACAAATGCACATGATTGATTAAACACTCAAATGGATTGAAATGCAAAAATCAGGAAAAAAAAAAGAACACAATTAGCAAGCCTCAATGATATACTGTCAATCATGTACTGCCGCTAATTTATAAATGCTATAATTTATGAGCTGCATGACAAAAACTAAAGCACAATCGTTCATAGATAAAGTACACCAAAGTAGTGAAGTGTTTAAAAAAAATACCAGGAATTGTTGCACTGAAATGTAAAATGAATTTAAATAATAATAAAGTTCATCACAAAGTCAGCACTGAGCGGCGTAACTGAAACGGGTTGCTAATAAACTGAAAGGAACTGAATGTAATAACACTGAAGAGGCTGTGCATTCAGCTGAGCAAGGAAGGCGAGTGGTCCTGTGAGCCGGACTGTACCTGCCAATAGAATCTTGATGTTAAAGTGCAAATAAAGGTGTGTACACACGGTGCAATATGGCCGCTGAGCGATTTTAGCTGGTTATAGCTCAGCAATATATCGCTCAGTGTACCATTTTTTTTTTCAGCGACTTTTGGTTTTGACTAACAAGTCACCACTGTAAAAGTGAAAATTGCAGGTAAGGGCTGGCTGCGGGAGCGAGCTCTTGGGATTTATTGCTCTGTACAGGGATTGCCCTGTTGCACTACCACAGCTGAATGCAAGTTGGGCTTCACTGCCCCCCCCCCCCCCCCGCATTGCATGCATGGGATGAAATGCATGTACTTGCATGTATGTATTCACCCATACGAGTTGCAGGCATCTCTGTTGGACCACACCTATCCATACACAATGTTTTAGATCAGCCAATATAAGTGCTCACTGAACATGGCCTGTGTGAGAGGACCTGTTATGGACCTTCAATGCAAGTGGAGCTATAACTGAGACTATTGTCAGTACTGTATCTGCATGTTCTCAGCTCACATGCAAGGCAGGCTTTGTCCACAGATATGCAATAAACTCTGCAACAGCCCAATTATGTAGTCCATTTTTGCTTGATAATCATACTGACGGTGGTTGCCCATACATGATTTATCCTTTAGCCTTTAAGAGTCAGGTGTGTAGGCTATACTATATTTTTCACCATACACCGTAAAATGAAATAGAATATAAATACAGTAGTGCAATAATACATAATAAATGTACCTTAACATAAACACTTTTCTTTATAATGTGATTGTGCAATAGTGCATAGCATATGCTGTGTTATGGATTTATGCCAAAGAACCCCTGTACTGTGAAAAAAAAAAAATGCTGTATTAATACAGGTTAAATTAAAATGGAAGGTAGGGAATCCATTATTTAGGAAACCCTAACAGTGCATGTTTTCCAGGTTTCCTCACAGAATCATGAGTGAATACCTGTGCACCAGTATAGAGTATGGATACTATGCATGGTTAGGAATTCCTGAGGACTGGAGTTGGGAAACATGGACACAGTACAAACAGAACATTTCTGCAATACCAATTTCAGGTCAAGTAGCGGATGTACAGGTGTAGTCAGTACTGACTGAAATTTCAAAGATCCACAAGTGAAGCTAATTATTTCACTTGTGATTCTCTGAGAAGACTTGGAAAATATGAACTGTTGAGGGTCCTGAGAACAGAGGAGTAGATGTTTGAAGCGGTGATAAAGGGAGGAGAAATGAGCCTGAGGAGAAGCGGCCCATTGCAACCAATCAGCTGCTCTCTATAATTTTATATTATGCAAATGATAGATGTTACTTCAGTGCTGATTGGTTGCCATGGGCCACTTCTCCCTTACCAGTGCTTCATACATCTACCCCAGAGTTTGTGAATCTATGAAAAGACAATTTGTCAAAGTTAGATATTCTGTCAAGGGGGGGGGGGGGGAGGAATCCATTTAGTCCTGATGTCTTGTCGCCTGGAGAGAAAAAAAAAAGGCTGATAGCCCTATATGTGATCAGTGGTCGTAAATGTG
This sequence comes from Crinia signifera, assembly GCF_055691185.1. Taxonomy (NCBI): domain Eukaryota; kingdom Metazoa; phylum Chordata; class Amphibia; order Anura; family Myobatrachidae; genus Crinia; species Crinia signifera. Next base: position 111,153,123 of record NC_139226.1, on the reverse strand, counting down.
TTATACAATCTGGGACCCTTTTGTTGCGACAAAATAACATGGAATCCGTTAAGACTTCCGGGACACATGCGTTTGCAGATCTGAGGGCTACTCATCCGGGATTATGTTTCGGGTGGCCACATAATCTGCGAAAAGTACCGGGTTATGGATAGCACCAGGAGAATCCATTAGCTGAAGGAATTTAATGCAGCCAATTAAATAGATCATCCTAAATGTGCAAAAATCATATTTTCGACTCCTCAGAATTACGAACAATGTTTGTAAACTTGATTGCATGCTCAGACTTACCTTTGCAAGACTTTACTGCCGAATTATCATACCTTTCCAACGTATAATCTTGTTAGAGCCAGGTGTTTTATTTTTTTATATTAAAGTTCAATTTATCAACTCTCCCTCAAACCGTACCCATTACCCCCTGCCCCCCCCCTCCCCTCCAAAAAAAGGTTGACTACATGGATCTGCAGGTCATTTTCTGCCATCATATTCCCGGTTTTTCTGGATAAATTCAGCCACATATTCGTAAAGCCAAACAGCGGACAACCGGGTCAAAATCGGTCGGCCAAGATCTCTAAAAACTCAGGTTGCAATATTTGACTGTTTGACCTTCAAGAACAAATCAGCAGTCATGGGTAATTGCATGCTCTGCTATTAGGAGTCAAGATATAACCTAAAACGGCCGAAATCACATGTTGTAAAATTAGGGATGGAAATTGCATTTGATAAGGGAATGAAACACTGGGATTTAGGGATGAAAGACCATGAGTCTGCCGTAAACTGTGATATGAAAGTGTTCAGCCACATTGTCATGAAAGAATTTTGGTTACTCGACCCTAACCCAAAATTCATGCAGGGAAGTGACAGACACACATGTAATGAAGTTACCGTACCTGGGATGGTGGAGGGTGTGGTAGTTGTGGTGGTAGTGGAGGTTGTTGTGGGTGGTAAGGGGGTAGTGAGGGGATCTGGATGGAAAAAACAAGGAAAACAAAAAGCCAAATTAAAAAATAAAACAAAAACAAAAAACACGTCACAAACAGCACAAGTAGGATACCAATGTATTGATGAAAAGAAGCACAATATTAAAATGCAACATCAATGAGTTTTGCAGGATAGCATTTGGAAATTACCCAAAGAGTGAATATGTAATTATCAGGTCATTAACAGCACAATAACACAACAGTAAAAAAAAAAAAAATGGAAAAAACAGCAGGATATCAAATAATATAAAATATGAAGCAAACAGTACACAAAAATAATTATATGCAGCATAACAGGTTGACATTGACAGGATATTCATTTTAAAATGAAAAAAAAAAGAAGCTTCAAATATGAAGATAGAATTGGTGATTACAATAGTAAACAAAAATGAATAAATACATTTAAAAAAAAACACTGAACCACGTAATAAGCACTTAAGCATGAAAAAAAGATGTACAAACAATAAGATAAAAGCCAGCTCATGTCCATCAGTGCAGGAATACATTTGTCTATCTCTATGGAATGTGTTGCAATACGATCAAAGTTTAGCATAGATGAGACACGACTGGTCTCTCAATGTGGGGAGTGCGGATTGCTGTCTCTTAAGGTCCCCATACACGTTGCAATGAAAAGCCTGCAATGCGATGCGCGCTCCCGAGGGCATCGCACAGTACAAAAAGTATGTGCTGCACATACTTTTTGTACTGCCCGCGGATTGTATCGCATGCGTTGCGCCCGATAACAGCATGCAATGCGCCGCGTTATCGCACCATGTATATGGCACCTTTAGAACTGGCACGCTGGAACGGTTAAGTATCTTTTTGTTAAACTATACTGGTTTGACTATGGCACAAAGGTAGTCTCTGGTGGCTAACATCTTCCTTGACGTAACCTTAAGAAGCTCAATGCGCAATTGCAAAATACTACGTGTACTGCAAGTACCATGCACCAAAGTCCAAGTCCTACAGCCACGTTTTATATACAGCACTGTATGTACATAGTCAGATTTTTCTCCACTTGTTGGTACAACAATCCTTACAGTTTGGTCTGGCCTGCAATACAGATCTGTCTGCCTATATAATGAGTGACAAATGTGCATAATGCGCTCTCCAATAAGTCACTTCAAAGCCACAGCTGAGATCTTAAGCTCTTTAAATTTCAGAACATCCTGAAATCAGCTGTCACATTCACGTAATCTGGTTACAGACTAAATTGATTGGAGTGATTTAACCCTGCCGATTAGTAAAGTCACGTATTAAAGAGCAGGTTTAGAATTAGGTGCTGCATAGCAAGTGGTGTAGAACACCCTTTCTATTTGTTTTGCATGCAGCAAAAAGGGCCTGATTCCTACTTGTCTGCTATATGAATTTGAAGCGGTGATCCCATAGGCAGGTTATATGCCAAAATTAATTGAGATGCTCACCGCCGGCCTTACAAATCTCAGCAGGGTATCCAGTCATAACGACGACAGTCACTACGGGGGTAGATGTATAAAGCAGTAATAGGGGAGGGAGGGGGGTTGGTGGAGTGATAAAGTGCCTGGTACTTAATCATGGGCCAATCAGCTCTTGACTGTTAAGTTACAGGCTGGGTTTTTAAAAAAGGACAGATAGGATCTGATTGGCCGGTGATAAAATATCACTTTGCCTCCCTTATCACTGCTTTATACATCTACCCCTGGGTCTCTAACAAATCAAAAGGTCAACACAAAAAAAGTTCAACATGAGTTTTCATGAATTTTTTACTTAAAATGACTTGTTCTTTCCTTACCATCCAAGTGGGCAAAGAGTTAGATAACTAGTGTGCCAAGGGCAGCAAGGTATCGAGCCTATCATGGCGAGCCATGCGAGGGCACGAGGAACAGTAAGGGGGTATTCAATCCCGGGTCATGACTGTCGGTCCGTCCAGACAGCCGTGACCCGTTTTCGCCGATCGGTGAAAAGGGGGCGTGTCCAGGTAAACGGCCGTGGATTGTCGAGATCCTGCCGTGATCACGTCAATTCACGGCAAAACGGGTCCGACAGATTTTAAAGTCAGGCCCGTTCTGCCTATTTAATATTGTCGGGCAAGAAAGCATTGAATAGGCGCCTACCGCTATTTACCCTGTTGGAAATAGCGGTGGGGATTGAAGACTTTTCGACAAATTCACAAAAAAACCTGTACAAAAAATCATGTTGACCTTTTTACCATGTCGATAGCAACATCCAATCTACAACAGAACCCCCACCTTAGTAAATTTGCCCTAAAGACCGCATGATCGGCAGACCGGGTGACGCAATCTGCATTGTATTACACCATCACGACCCCATCCTTTAAATAGCTTTACGGTGCTACTCACATTTTATATTTTGTGGACGCAACGGCGAGATATATATATATATATATATATATATATATATATATATATATATATATATATATATATATATATATATATATATATATATATATATATATATAATTGTGATGTCTGGAATACTTTATAAATTTTAATAGACTGCAAACCCCTTACAATAAAACTGTACACGCTAACAAATTCAAATGAACTCTGTAAACCCTCACAATTGGACATGAACATATACATGCAAACATCAGCAAATGCAATGCGGTCAATCCAACACGGTGTGAATTGGGTAATGCGAATGCCATCTGCAATCCAATACAAATGAGCATTGATTTTCTAGATGAAATTAGCATCTTTTTGTGAGATCCCTCCTGAGCAAGTGCAAAGTTCAGACATTTTAACTTTAGAATAAAGATTTTTCCTGACACGGTGCAAAACCTCTGGTACACAAATCTTAATGAATAATCATACACTTGGGGGGATTTAAATAGCGTAATTTGGCCAATAAAGACACGTCCGCTCAATAATGGGTTAAATGATGCAGGTTAGGAGCTGTGCTGTTGGTAAAATGTTTAAAAACAATCAAAAATGGAGCGCCTGTCATCCAGCCTGCAGGATCGCCAGATGTCCCGAGCTGGCGCAGGCTGGCGGACAGGAGCGCCATCTGACGCAGCTCTTGCGGCGGCTGGCAGCGGCTTCCCTGCCAGTCTCCACTTCAGGCAGACGGGCAGGGCAAGTGGGGGCTGCGGGGAGCCGGCGTAGGTGGGCTCTGATAGAACGGCGCGCGAGTGTCTTGTGCGTGCACCCCCTTCTGTCGGATGGCGAGCAGCGGTGATTAGCAATACTGTTGCCAGGAGCAGCGCCATTGAGAGCTGCTCCATCCGTACAAGAAAATTTTTTTTGTAGGTTGAATGTCTGTAAAAATGTTTTCTCAAATTGTCCAGATTTTTTTCAGTATTAACCAAGACACTAGTCTGTGTAAAAAATTATTCGTTTAGGCCAGGCATGTCCAAACTATGGCCCTCCAGCTATTGTGAAACTACAAGTTCCATCATGCCTTGCCATAGTTTTGCTTGTAGGGAATGCTAAAACTATGGCAAGGCATGCTGGGAAGTGTAGTTTTATAACCGCTGGAGGGCCACAGTTTGGACATGCCTGGTTTAGGCTCTCAATATTGGTGTCAACGGAGATCGCCATATATGTACGGGGCTTTAGGCTCTGTGATTCAGAAGTTAGTAAAACCACTTTGATAATGAAATCAACAGCAAAATAATGACAATTGACCAAGCTTATGTAGCACAATGACTCAATAGAGTGGTTGTGTAAGTATTCATAAACGTGTGCACTCTGCTCCTAAGATGCACAGCTGGCACAACCATTTAATGTGTCCAGAAAGTCGATGTTGAAGTTTTGTTTCATATTTAGATTTGAGCTTGCTGTAAGAAATCCCGCAGACTGCACATGACAAAGTGATGTCAGACTGGCACTGAGCATCCAGACTAAAAGGGAGATATAGTTTTGGATTGAACACCAGATCACACACCGGCCAGAGGGTCTGCGATGCCAGAACAATGACCCTGCTGAGCTAAGAAAGGAAAGGAACAGAGCACAGTGGCAGTGTGTCCGCACACACAATGTAATAATGACAGCTCACCTCAAGATTGCGGAAGGAATTTATGAGCTTCTTAGCCAACAGGTACGGAAAAAGTGCAATCCTGATGACCTTGAGGCAAGGGAACGCCGGCTAGTAGCACAATGTGCCATTCCATGAAATTGTGGATAAAAGATAAGGCTAAGAAATAATAGTGGCTTAGTTCTGGATGCTGTCCGTGCAAATAATATTGAAGGATAAAAAAGATTTTCTTCGATCTCAAAGTGGGATCTTATTGGCTTTCCAAAATACGTAACAGCCGATAGCCATTCGGAAAAAGCTTGCAATAATTTGGTGATAAAAACCGAGTACATCTGAATCTGCACATCTCTATCCCAAATGTGGTCCTTAAGTAGGGTGACCAACTCATCCCTTCAATCCGGGACACATATTAATTACACAGGTTCTGTGGCTGGTTTTAAACTGCCACACCTCAAGATTCCATTTCACCTGGTTTTAAACTGCCACAGAACCTGTGTAATTAATATGTGTCCTGGATTAAAGGGATGAGTTGGTCACCTTATCCTTAAGGCACCCCAACAGTCTAGGAATGAAGAATATCGCTGCTTGTGCACAGATGGTATAATCAAACTGACGAGGTGCTAATTAAGTTACCTGTACTTTAGCATGAATATCCCTAAAACCTAGATTGTTGGGGATGCCTTGAGTACCACGTTTGGGAACAACTGGTATAGGGACAAAAGAAGGGCTTCAAATCAGGAAATCGAACAACGCTCTTTTTTAACATGCATGGACACTGAAGGCATTTCCTTCTGAATTCTAAGCGCTCATCTCACACTGCCACTCACTCACCGCCTCCAGCAATGGCCATTCCAACCCCTCCAGCAATGGCCATGCCAACGCCTCCAGCAATGGCCATGCCAACGCCTCCAGCAATGGCCATGCCAACGCCGCCAGCAATGGCCATGCCAACGCCTCCAGCAATGACCACCTGGCACTCACTTTGTGAATACTCCACAATCGCTAGTTAATCACTGAGCGTGCAGATTTTGGCCTATTAGGACAGTAGCTGAAAACAATCCACTGTAACCAAAAGCAGCATTTCATGTACCTATGAATATATATCTCGATACATTAACATACAGCAAACACAGTTGTGTTCACCATGTGTTATCATGACACATTTTGCTTTAATGTATCATGAGACAAAGGGTCTGATTCAGTCCTGATCATTGCTGTGCAAATTAGCGGTGGCCATTGAGCAAGTAGACGCCACCCCGCTAATGTGAAATCCGCCAATGTGAATTTATGAACTCGCTGGGCAAATAGAGGTGTACGGCTATTGCAGCCGTAGGAAAATGTCCAAAACCATGGGTGAGACGCTCACCTTCAAATGATTTTTCCACTGGTCAACACTCATGGCAAACACTGCGTAGCCAGGGAATTACTCAGCGGCTGCAATGACCTCAGCCTGATCAAGGCCAGAGCTGACGTAACACACCCTCCCCTAAAATGCTTGGGCACACCTGTGTTTCCCTAGGCATGCCTGCGGTTATTGAGTCACGACGGTCTTTCTAGCACTCTCATGAAACGGCCACTTACCACCCCCAAACGCCGGCTTCCTGTCAATCAGATTGCAAACGGCTAACAACGGAAAAAAGGTAGCATGACCAAAGTCTCGGTTCGTGCAGAAGGGCGTTTCTTTTATTTTAGCAAATGACACCACATAATCGGAAGGTGATTACAACTATGGGGCAGATGAAAGCAGCAGCATGTAGGTCTAAACAACCTTAATAGTTACAGTATTTCCAAAAGAATGAATTGAAAACAAAAATGTTCAGATTAAAAAACAAACAAAAAAAACTTAAAGAATCAATTACAGAACGGTATTTTGAGCAGCCTGTGAAATCAATACTTGAACTAGGTTTTACATAGTCTATAAAACTGATCAATGAACAGTATGCAGAATAGACGATGGCTGTACAATACTTTGACCAGTCTACAAAATAATCAATTGTAAAAAAAAAAAAAAAAAAAACCCATGGGCAGTCTACAGGACTCGCAGTTGAACAAGGTTTCTAGAAGAATGACTATTTAGCAAACTTATGTGCAGTCCACACAATCAATTACTGAAAAAGGCGCAGTCTACGGATGTGCACCTTAGTGAATTCCAATGACTATGGGGGATATCCTATCGCGGGTAAAGTTATCACACTTATTACCCGAGAAAGCCTTTAATTAAGGGTATGCGAACTCCTGTAATCGGACTGATCCTATTCTAAAAGTGAAAATAGGTGACCTGCGATGTTAAGCATTGAATATGGGGAGATACGCTTATACCCAAAAAATGGCAAAGTAACATAGCATAACTGTATGGAAGTATATTATTTGAAGGCATAATACAAATATTTGGGGGACTTAAAATGAGTTAAAATACCGAAATATTTTTTTTTAAAAAACACACACACACACAAAAAAAAAAAAAGATAAAAATAGTGTAAACAAAAACCAAATTATGAATGTCTATCTATCTATCTCGTTTAAAGGCACTTTTTAAAAACAACCGATTACTCCCCCTAACATCGAATAACACTTGTTCTAATAATAAAGAACCCCAATAAATTATTTCCATAATTTGCATTTTTTTCACCCCAAACTAACATCTCACATTAGCTGAAAAATAACTCAAAACTTTTAAGTGACTAATCAGTCATTAGGAGGACTGGTCAAGGGGTTCTAAACAAAGTCCTGGCATTTTTACCCCGAAATAGGGTTTCTCCCCCTCAACTGTTTACCTACTCAGAGTAGGTGAAGAGAAACATGTGATAAACCCTATGGATAATTATTGCATGTGAATAATAGGACAGCTCAAGCTGCGATCGTGGTTCACGAAAAAGAAGCATTTTCCCGAATTTTTATCATGAAAATAGGATACTACATCTAAAATATCCCTCTAAGTCAAAGAGCCAATAAAATGTTTTGATCATCATGACCAGTAATGTTTTCCTTATATAGAAAATATAATCTTATTTCACAGAATTTTTTTTTATTTGAATTTATATAACAAATGTGAGCGACACTGGCATTTTTAGTGGACATCTGGAACATCTCACAAAGATGTTGGTACTCAAAGGGTTAATGTCTTCCAAGGAAACAAGTTAGCCAATTACTTTCATTAAACCGTTCCATCATGACAGGGGTGAGCTTCCTCTGCCCTATAGTCATCCTCACTATGAATACTATAGCCCTTATTCAGATCTGATTGCAGTACAAATTTGTTTGGAAAATGGGCAAAACCATGTGCACTGCAGGTGGGGCAGATGTAACATGTGCAGAGAGAGTTAAATTTGGGTGGAGTGTGTTGAAACTGAAATCTAAATGGCAGTGTAAAAATAATGCAGCCAGTATTTACCCTGCACAGAAACAAAATAACTCACACAAATCTAACTCTCTCTGCACGTTACATCTGCCCCACCTGCAGTGCACATGGTTTTGCCCATTTTCCAAACAAATTTGTACTGTGATCAGATCTGAATAAAGGCCTATATGTAGGCGTCGCCTGAGCATTAAGAAAAAGGACAGCACTTTTAATATAGATACCGGTTTCATAATAGCCCAGATTTCCTCTCCACTTTTCCCAAAGCGATCAAATAAACAGTAAGGTGTTAAATTTGGGAGTACGTCATGTTCCCGCTGCCACCTGTTAATGAGTGACTGTTCCCCGGGCCCTGATGAAAGGAACTGCAGAGAAGTAATCTGGCTTTGAACTTGTGAGGATGGAAAGGTGAGCAGGGAGTGTGGTGCGTGTACTCTGCGTGTGATATGGAACGTTCGCAGGATGTCAGCCTCCAATCACAGGCACATCTGGAAGTCCCTTTATCTCTCCCAGAGCCGTCCTGTCTGTAATTAATACATCAAACTCTTAATTACAGACAGCACTTTTATGAGTGTTCAGGGAATATGGCTGCAGAATGGTGTCACTGTCAAGATGACAAAGACAAATAGAAGACAAAGTGACAGCTTAATGTGGCAGAGAGTCTGGCTAGGAACTACTTGTGTGTGAGACGCTGCTATATTCGTGCACGTCACTGGTACATTAACGTATACAATCTGTAATTAAAGGGATCTCTTACAAATGATCTGTCAAGACTAACAGAGGCATGCATGGCTGTGCTATGTGATACAGTATATTTGTAACTGACAGGCGGTAATAGTATATTGGGATAAAAACGGCGGGTCATCAGGCGCCCATGCGATTCTTCTAGTGGACTGAAAAGAAAATACTTCCATCCACAGCAATAAAAACTCCCTTTTCAGGATATTTGTTCCACCTTTCTTAATCGGTATCTGGACGGCGGATTGAACGGGTTTAGGTCGACAATACATTGGCCGACCACTAGGGGTCACCGGCATCTAGATCAGGCATGTCCAACGTTGGCCCTCCAGATGGTTTGAAACTACACATCCCAGCATGCTTTGCAATAGTTTTAGCATTCTCTAATAGCAAAACTGTGGCAAAGCATGCTGGGATGTGTAGTTTTAAAACATCTGGAGGGCCAACGTTGGACATGCCTGATCTAGATAGATGCCTATACTTGGTCATTGGGAGGAAGGCATCGACAGGAACCTGTTCTGCAATGCACTTTTACTTTGAGCTGTGACAGTTTTTAGCCCATACTCTCTCCACCGTACCCCCACTACCTATCTGCGACTATCTCTTCATTGCTCCCTCTCTCCAAGCAGGAAAGGCCGCACGCCGGGATCCGCTGTGGGGGGTATCGCCAGCACCCCATAGAAGCCTATGGGCTTCTTACCACCTCCCACACTGACCCACATGACCTCCGCTGCCCAGACCAGTGACTTCCTTCTCCCTAGCACCTTCAGGGTGCAAGGGGGAGAAGCCCGGCAGTCCCTGCAGCCATCTGAGCAGGGTGCTGCTGAGCAGGCGTGGAGGGGGAGAGCGGTGGGAACCAACTCACCCCCTGCCGGCTGCTTCACAAAGTGCAGCTCTTATCGCAAGAGATGCCCTTTGCGATACTGATCGCATATGTTAGAACATATGCGATTAGTATAAATGCGGTAGCCGGCAGAGGGGAGCAGTAAGGGCCAGCGGATGTTAGTGCATCCAACCCTTACAAATTTTAGCCCTAAGTCAGAGGTAAAACAGAGCTGCTAAGTAGAGGAATTGAAGAGCGTGCTTTGCATGTATGAAGGACTGGTGTTTTTGAGGGCTTTATATGCGAGGGTAAGGAATGTTTATTGGATTCATAGAGTGTGACGTCTCCACAAGGAATAAAGTGTAACCATGCTAATTTACTGTGTAACATAACCGCATCAATGCAACAGAAAAATGTATGGTGTTGTGCAGACCACCATCTGTACACACACACTCTGAAGCAGTGAGCGTCGTCACTAAAAACTGTCTTAATAAAGTTATGCAACACATTTTCTCCACAGTTCCATCTAGCGACAAATATTCTAAATTTAAATTCCACACTATTCCATGCTTTAAATTTCACAGGAGACGTGGAGAAAGGATTACCCTCTGCATTTTATTCTGGTTTGCTCACTAAAAATGCACTACCAGGCATCCATAATATTTGCAATTTTATTGTTAAATATATAATATAACTTTAAACAAATTGAAAGTGTTAAAACAGGCGGGAATCTGAGCCCGTATCACTCACTGCTCTGTAGAATACGAATATAACATCCTGCTGTACAATAACACCAATTCCAGGTTGAGTCTCCCATATCAGAATAGCTTGGGGTCAGAAGTATATTTGAACATTTACATATCTTAATGAGAAACCTTAGGGATGGGACACAAAATCTAAACACAGAACACATGTATGTTTTATATACAACCCATATACTTAGGGGAAGATGTACTACACCTTGGAGAGTGATAAAGTGGATAGAGATAAACTACCATCCAGTGAGTTCCTGTCATATTATAGACAGTTAGGTGCTAAATGGATTGTAGTTTATCTCTCGCCACTATATCACTCTCCAAGGCTTAGGGGGTATTGAATCCGTGTTGATATTTCCGAAAGTCAGAAATATCGTCAGTTGTCAGTCAACCTACTGTATTAAATTTTTCTTTTTATTTCAAACTTTCGGAAACATTCCGAAAGTGGGAAAAGACGTTTTTTAGGTTGAAATAGTTGCAAATTCGAAAATTTAGCGCCCGTTTCTGCCATCGAAGATACGTCTTTTCAAAGAGCTGAATCTGCAGCAGTGGAGTCCCGGACGGAAACTGCCGGGATTGAATAGGTCCTGGCCGGTATTTCTGACTGTTGGAAATATCGGCTAGGATTGAATACCCCTTTAGTCCAGATGTGTCCTCACACATTTTTACTGCACTCATGCTAAACAGTCCCTCTTAGTACGCCAGATCGCGGGAGATCCTTTTAGAGTCATGAGGGAGAATAGCCCCTGGTGGTTGGAATTACAACTGTCAGGCAGTTGAATAGTTGGGATTCCGATTTGGTATAGTGACCATCAGGATCCTGACTGTCAGCAAGTCAACTGGCACCCATAGGACTCAGCTCCTTCCCTACCAAATCCTACTCCACTACTCTCTGCTTCATGTGTTCCGTCACCTCCTAGAGTGTAAGCCCACGTGGACATTCTAACCTTGTTTCAGGTCACTATATGTAATCTGCTTGTGTCATGATCACCCTCAACACTCAGTGCAGTGTGAGACAACTTGTTAACTAAAAATACAGTACTTTTTAATTAAAATTACAATGAATTTAGGGTATAGTAATAATAATATTATAATGATGATGATGATAGAAGAAAGAGAAGTCTGATCAAGAACCCATGTTGTTTAAACTATTAAAAACAAAGGGGCAGAAGTACAGAATTAAGCAAAAAAGATAAAGCGGCAATAAAGCGAAAGGTGATAACACATCAGCCAATAAACTCCTGTCATTTTTCAAACACAGCTGATTGGACGATGCGTTACCCCTTTCCGCATTATCACTGCTTTGCCGGGCTTAATACATCTGCCCCAAAATTAAAGTCAAACCTAAAATTTTATATAGAATATACTTTGACGCTCTTATTCCAAATCACGTTAATAATTTGACTGACCATTACATACACAAATGAAGTATGGCAGAAAGGAGGGAAATCTGGAGATATGAAACTACGAAACATGAAATTAATCTAGCGGTTCATCCCCTCCGTAGTCATTGAATGGTACATTAGGATACGGAGCATGACAGATTTACGTACAGTACAAAAATAACGCATAAGTGTTTAATATAGAATTGGTGCTAGATCGCTCTACATAATATATAGAGTATATCATTAACCCCTTCCTGACAGAGCTAGTTTTTGCGTTCCTGACAGAGCCATTTTTTTCAAATCTGACATGTCTCACTTAAGTGGGGATAACTTTTTTTTGCTTTTACTTATCCCAGTGATTTTGAGATTGTTTTCTCGTGACACATTGTACTTCAAGTTAGTGGTAAATTTTCGTCGATACAGTCTGTGTTTTTTTGTGAAAAATACCAAAATGTCGGAAAAAAATTGAAAATTTTGCGATTTGCAAAATGTTAAATTTTCTGCTTGTGAGACAAATAATCTTACCACTCAAAATAGTGAATAACTAACATAGACCATATGTCTACTTTATGTTGACATCATTATTTCAACTTCCTTTTAATTTTTTGGGACACTAGGAGGCTTACAATATGAATAGCAAATTCTCAAATTTTCAAGAAAATTTCAAACACTGATTTTTTTAGGGACCAGTTCAGTTCTGATGTGACTTTGAGGGACTTGTATGTGAGACACCCCCATAAATGATGCCATTTCAAAAACTGCACCCCTCACAGTATTCAAAACAGCATTTTGGAAGTTTGTTAACCCTTTAGGTGTTTCACAGGAATTAAAACAAAGTGTAGGTGAAATTTCAAAATTTCTTTTTTTTTGCAGAGTTTCAATTTTAATACATTTTTCTAACGAATACAGTAGATTTTACTAGAGAAATGTGACTAAAAATTGATTCCCCCAATTCTTTTGTTTTCATAAATATCCTATATGTGGCCCTAGTGTGCACGGTGACCAAACCACAGGCTTCATAATAGAAGGAGCACCTACTTGATTTTGGAGCCTCCTTTTTATGAGATTATTTTTTAGGCACCATGTAGGTTTCTAGGCACCATAAGATGCTAAAAGTTAGGAACCCCCCCACAAGTGACCCCATTTTGCAAACTACACCCCTCAGGGAATTCATCTAGGGGTATAGTGTACATTTCAAACCCCCAGGGGTTTCACCAATTTTGATACAACTGGGCTGTGAAAATGAAAAAAATTAATTTTTCATTTTCACAGCTCAGTTGTATCAAAATTGGTTAAACCCCTGGGGGTTTGAAATGTACACTATACCCCTAGATGAATTCCCTGAAGGGTGTAGTTTGCAAAATGGGGTCACTTGTGGGGGGGGTTCCACTGTATAGGTGCTTCAGGGGTCATTCAACCAGAATCTGTGCTGCAAAATCCAAAAATCACTCCTTCCCTTCTGAGTCCTGCCATGCACCCAACTGGTATTTTTTGGTCACATGTGAGGCATTGCCGTACTCGGGAGAAATTGGGGCACAGATTTTGGGGTGCTTTTTCTCCTTCATTCCTTGTGAAAATGAAAAATTTTGAGCCAGATCTGCATTTTTGTGTAAAAAATGTAATTTTTCATTTGCACAGCCCAGTTGTATCAAAATTGGTGAAACCCCTGGGGGTTTGAAATGTACACTATACCCCTAGATAAATTCCCTGAGGGGTGTAGTTTGCAAAATGGGGTGACTTGTGGGGGGGTTCCACTGTATTGGTGCTTCGGGGGTCTTGCTAATGCGACATAGCACCCACCAAAATTCCACCAGAATCTGAGCTGCAAAATACAAAAATCACTCCTTCCCTTCTGAGTCCTGCCATGCACCCAAATGGTATTTTTTGGTCACATGTGAGGCATTGCCGTACTCGGGAGAAATTGGGGCACAGATTTTGGGGTGCTTTGTCTCCTTCATTCCTTGTGAAAATGAAAAATTTTGAGCCAAAACTGCATTTTTGTGTAAAAAAATGTAATTTTTCATTTTCACAGCCCAGTTGTACCACAATTGGTGAAACCCCTGGGGGTTTTAAATGTACGCTATACCCCTAGATGAATTCCCTGAGGGGTGTAGTTTGCAAAATGGGGTCACTTGTGGGGGGGTTCCACTGTATTGGTGCTTCGGGGGTCTTGCTAAAGCGACATAGCACCCACCAAAATTCCACCAGAATCTGAGCTGCAAAATCCAAATATCACTCCTTCCCTTCTGAGTCCTGCCATTTTTTGGTCACACATGAAGCATTGCCGTACTCGGGAGAAATTGGGGCACAGATTTTGGGGTGCTTTTTCTCCTTCGTACCTTATGAAAATGAAAAATTTGGAGCCAGAACTGCATTTTTGTGTAAAAAAATGTAATTTTTCATTTTCACTGCCCAGTTGTATCAAAGTTGGTGAAACCCCTGGGGGTTTGAAATGTACACTATACCCCCTGATGAATTCCCTGAAGGGTGTAGTTTGCAAAATGGGGTCCCTTGTGGGGGGGTTCCACTGTATAGGTGCTTCAGGGGTCATTCAACCAGAATCTGTGCTGCAAAATCCAAAAATCACTCCTTCCCTTCTGAGTCCTGCCATGCACCCAACTGGTATTTTTTGGTCACATGTGAGGCATTGCCGTACCCGGGAGAAATTGGGGCACAGATTTTGGGGTGCTTTGTCTCCTTCATTCCTTGTGAAAATGAAAAATTTTGAGCCAGATCTGCATTTTTGTGTAAAAAAATTTAATTTTTTACACAAAAATGCAGTTCTGGCTCAAAATTTTTAATTTTCACAAGGAATGAAGGAGACAAAGCACCCCAAAATCTGTGCCCCAATTTCTCCCGGGTACGGCAATGCCTCACATGTGACCAAAAAATACCAGTTGGGTGCATGGCAGGACTCAGAAGGGAAGGAGTGATTTTTGGTGGTGGAATGAATGGCGGGTGCTATGTCGCATTAGCAAGACCCCCGAAGCACCAATACAGTGGAACCCCCCCACAAGTGACCCCATTTTGGTCACCAGCTTTGGGAGGGGGGCTGGCGCTGCGGCTGGCGGGGGGGTGGGAGGGGTGCTGGCGCTGCGGCAGCCGGGTGGGTGGGAGGGAGGGGGGCTGCCGGGTGGGAGGGGGGGGGGGGGGCTGGCGATCGGTGCGGTATACGCACACACACACACACACACACATATATATATATATATATATATATATATATATATATATGTTGTATATACATATATATACATATATATACACACACACATATATATATATATATATATATATATATATATATATATATATATATATATATATATATATATGTGTGTGTGTGTATATATATATATATATATATACACACATTTGCCCATTATTTTTTATTTTATTTTATTTCTCATTTTTCCAGCAGCAGCATGATGCTGCTGCTGCGGGGGGAGAGGGGAAGCGCAGCGTGCGCTCCGGACGTAGCGGTGGAGCCGCTGGAGCTGCTGCTGCTGCCGGGTGAGTGCCCGGCGGGTGGGAGGGGGGTGCTGCCGCTCGGTGGTGATCGGTGCTGCACCGATCACCACCGTTTTCTGTGTTACCGAGCGGCTTAGCCGCCGGTAACACAGGAAACGCTGTGATTGACTGTTCAGATTTGAACAGCCAATCACAGCGATCGCCGACCGGGGGGGGGCACCCCTGCCCCCCCTGGGCGGCGAGGGGGGATGTCTGCTGTCAGGGACAGCAGACATCTCTTAACTGTCACCGCGTCTATAGACGCGGTGACAGTTTTAACCCATGACGTACATTTATGCCATGTGTCGGGAAGTACTTCCCGACCATGACGTAAATGTACGTCCAATGTCGGGAAGGGGTTAAAGCACACAGGATATGTACCCAAAAACATTTTTAAAGAAGAGTCCTAACTTGATAAATGGAAACTTACAATGTGTCAACATTCCAAAGTGGACACAAGTCATTACTGAGGACAACACCAATGGGGTGTACAGAAGATAGAATAATACACCTATGGGCGTGGAGTGAATCATTTTAATGTGACAATAATTAATAGGTGCCAACAATAAGATAAATGTTTTTGGGCACCCATTGCTTATTGCGCTTCAAGAAAAATTGTATTTGGTTGCCCAAAAGCCTGCTTTCTCACATATTTCTGCCACCTCAGGAGGGTGCCTGCAGAAATGACGGGCATCTGCGGCGCTTGAACTAAAACAACTGAATTGCTCCATAGGGCACTCATTACAAAGTGGTCTCATGGATTTATTAGCGTAACGTTGAGCTTGGTAAACAGAAGAAGAAAAGAATATGGGCAACATTTTACTTTACCCTGATCACTTACCGTACACATAGAGTGTGTAATCAGCAGAGGAGCTGCCGACGCTGTTGGAGGCTTCGCATCTGTATGTGCCATTGTCTGTCTTATTTAGGCTGGTGATGTAGAGTTTGTCTTCATCGATGATGACGTGTTCGGGAAGTTCATCGTCCACTCTCTGCCATAAAACTCTTTCTGGCCTGCACAGATAAGACAGCCAATAAGAATTGAGGTCTAAGGTCCCGTTACAACTCTGTCCCGTACCCACATATCTGCACTCACTTCATTTTACAATAAGACTACAACAACAGAAAGAGGTGCACCACCAAGGATCCACTAACAATACAGTACACCAAAAGGAAAAGCTATAATTATGACTACTGTATATGGTCACAACGCACAGATAAAAAACAAACAAAAAGCCATATTTTCTGCAAAAAGATAAAATCCAAGCTTTGCACTAATAGCAATTAAAGAGGACTTGTTTATAGCAACAATAATACAAAGGTGGACGGAATCTAGGGTTTTTGTTTAATGTTCTAATTCCACAATATGTGAAACACTATAATTACCAGCATACACCACCTAATTAAATTTGCTTTTAGCATGAAAAGACAAAGACAGCTATAGATTTATAATTAGTGTATTCAGTTTTTTTTATAGTCTCAACATGCATAGGAGCAACAGGAAGAGATCTGGGTGTCCTGCGTTCTTCGGTAAAATAACACCTATGTCGCGACTACATTCTTGCAAATGTTAAGAAAAAACATTCAGTGTAGATCATGGCGCTGTATTGAAGGATAAGTAAAGAAGGAAACTAGCCAAATGTGTCCACTACACACACATTATCTGTTTAAGCTCCAGAAACACAAAAAAGTGCAGCCCTAGGACTTGGAACTCCAGGGCTGCACCTGGCAACTTACCCCTTTTACACCGAGGCAAAGACCCAGGTTGGACCCAGGTCAGCATTGGTGTAAAAGGGGCCAACCCAGGTCCAGTAACACTGGTATCCTACCCAAGTCCTGACCAGGGTTGAACACTGGTTGGACCTGGGTCGTGGGCGGTGTAAGTGGTCCCAACCCAGGTTGGGATATCCGGGTAGTGCTGAAAGGATATCAGAAGTGAAGACAGCAGCAAGGAAGCATACAGGTAGGGGGCAGGGCAGGGGGCTGGTGGGAGCATATGGGAGATTCGGTCTGCTGCTGCAGGAGAAGGGGGCTGGGGGAGCACATGGGATATGCTGCACATTTATACCGCTATGTGTCCTCAATTGAGCACTGAATATAACTTTTTGAAAAAACATTTTACAAAATAAACAAATCAACATTTTTCAATGCTAACTTGTCTTATCTTTTAATTTTTATTTGAAATCATTGAAGGAAGGTTGGATGGCAGTTTATCAGTCCTAAAATGGACATTTTTAATGTCATCCATAGGCAAAAGCAGGGCTGACCCAGGTTCAGTGGAAACGGCGCAGACCTGGGTCACAGTGCTGTGTAAATGGGGTATGAAGCTGGGTCCAACCCTGGAAACTCCTGTGTTGAAAGATCAGGGTCCGACCAGGGATTTTGGTGTAAAAGGATTATCCTGATGATTTACTAGCTTTCATCAGGAATATGAAGTGAGACGCAAAAATAATTGTTCGCATTTTACATGGTGCCTGGTGTAAGGGTAGCAAAATGGAGAACATCAGATTAGCACCGCTAGCAAAAAATAAATAAATGTACACGCTGCCTTCTTGGGTTATAGATCCCAGGTGGTATATTTAAGAGGCATCTTTTGCAAACCACCGTTGCCGCTTCTTCACGGGATTGATGGCACATTGAAGTTGGACTAATAATAACAACAACACAATATTAGTGCTGCTGCTTTGTACATCTACTTTCTAGATTTTCAATCACAAGGGCTCTGAAGACAGGCAGTACCCAGGAGGGGGATTTGTGCAGAATTAGGGATGACTGACAAGCAGCTTTTCTATGTAGTTCCTCTGTGAGATCGCGAGCAGAAGAAATAGGTATGGCTTATATGCAAATGTAGGAGCTATGGCGTAAGAGGAGATACTTATATAGTACACCAGGCTTTAGGTTCAAAAGTATTATGCAAAACACGACTGCTGCTATTTATTGCAAATATTCTTTTTTTGAAGCGGTGTTGCTAAAATAAAAACAAGATCCATGATAAACTAGGACTCTATGTACAGAATAGGTCACAGGGGTAGTACACAAGTTCTATTTTATTGCAAGTAAGGATGAAAACAATTATTATTATTATATATTATTTATAAATCTCTTACATATTACACAGCACTGTACATTGAGGGATTGGAACTCACTTCCCTGCACAGTTCAAGAGGCCTACATTCTAGAATCCTTCAAAAACCAGATTCAAGACTCTCCTGTTTACGCAGTGTCCCTTTAGTATATTCATCCTCTCTGTATTTTATGGTTTCTGCACAAGGTTTATTCTGTGAAGTGCCTTAAGTCCTATTGGTCAAAGAGCGCCATGTAAATAAAATTATTATAAATAAATGACAACGTACAAACCAGAAACCCAGTTTCTAGCAGCTACCAGATTGGTAAAATCCAGACTATGTGAAAGGCAGTAGTTTGCTTCACCGGACGCCTGGATGGGACTCATGCCTCAATAGCAATCGACCCCGGTGGCGGTCAGGCGGTACATGCTCGGTAGCGGCAGCTCAGAGCATCTTACATGCTCCAAGCAGCGGCAAGCTCCCAAAGACCTGTGGGAGAAGACAATCATCTCTCCCCACACAGTGCGGTAAGTGGAAACCCGGAGGAGGGGGTGGCCTGAGGCTGAGTGCAGGTACAGCCCCCAGGTATCCCGTCCAGTGCGGTCGCAATGCCCGCACATACCTCCTTATGGCACTTGTAAAAAGAAATATGGCTATATGTTCTGTGATCCACTTCTTAGGTTCAACAGATAAGATCTATGTAAACTGTGATGACCTGTGGTAAGCCAAATTGGTCAGCTGGGTTTATTCATTCATTTGCTAGGCAGGCCAAGAGATCGGTTGTATGAGGTCCCACAATCATAATGAAATTGGGATATGATCATCAAGGGGAGGGAAACAAACGAACCCAAGCTACAACTTTACACATAAGGTACATATCATATGGCAACAGGAATTGTCCTCATTCATTCATGAAAATACAATATACAGAATTTGATATTTTAGATCTCACAATGACTGGCCTACCTGGCATGATGACAACTGCAAAACAAAATTGGTTACAGCCGGGCTAGGCTAACCCTAGAAGCCAGGTGGCCAAGGTGTCCATATGATGACAGCTGACATAAGTCCCTCCATGTTAAGGACACTTAATTACATTACCCCTGGTTTCTAAAAAGAGCCCATTGGCGCCTAGACTGCTTTGACTGGATCCTGGATCTACAAGGTCTGTTAGAATCTTAAGTAAAGGAATTTGTATTTTTGATTACAATATGCTATTATTACATCCTAAGGGACAGATGTATCATGCGTCAAAAAGTGATAGAGTGACGAATATCCAGCCAATCAGCTCCCACCTGTCATTTTTCAAACCTGAGGCCAGATGCGCTAGGCTTCAAAAGTGATAAAATGGAGAGTGATAAACAGCCAGCCAATCAGCTCTTGCCTGACATTTTTCAAACACAGTCTGTGACATGGCAGGTAGGAGCTGATTGGCTGGCTGTTAAGTACTAACCTTCAACAAGTGGGGAGTGATAGAGTTTGTAGGTATGCATATAATCTGTGTCCTCCTCTATACCATCACAATCCAGTGCACCAAGATGCCTGCACTCCAGGAATTCCCACAGACACATACTCTACTTACAGTGTTATACTGTATACAACTATTCAATAGCTTTATATACATACCTTTAGCTTTTCATAGGATAAAATCTAAATCCACTTCCGTGAAAACAAAAATCACCACATATTTTTATCACCACAACTTAATGGGATCATTGGGGCCGATTCAGACTCCTACGGGTCCGAATTAGGGCCCGTTGTTGATGGTGGGGTGACTGCGCATGGGAATGTACAAACCCCCTGTGCGAATGCCTTTGGTAAGTATCATACTTGCCGAGGTGCCCGCTCAGTAAGGGGAGGGAAGGGAGCAGCAGCAGGGGAACGGCAGCATTTTATGGGCATCCTGTTGCAAGTATACGCAGCCTAGCAAACAGGCCTGAATGAGGCCCACTATTCCCACAATGTTAATTAACACTGAGTTGCTGGTGCCTTGGCCTGTCATTATACCAGTCTGTCAGCATCAGAATGTAATATTAAACTAAAACAGGATGTAGCACGTCAGTTTCACATCAACGTCATTGTCACCGTCACTCACACGGTGCCCGAACTGAGCAGGGCTTGACAAACTCCCCCTTCACACAGATGTAAGACATTTACTAAAAGAATATGAGACTTAGAAAGTAACTGGACTACGGTGCCGCCAGCCGGCATTACCGCGCTGCCATGATCATGTGATCGCAGAGTTCATACAATGAGCATTATTCAAGTAAACTGCAATGGTAACCATATTGAAGAAAAAGCCTACAAACATTTGCCTGCAAAGAAAATAAACCTATTTCAATAGATTAACGAACAAGAGAGTATATTTAAAAAAAGATGACATTAACGAACATGTAATGGATTGTTTTATTTTCATTCTTCTGTGCTGAATGGAATTTATAACTAAAATGTATGGAATAACAAAGTGAGGAAGGTGGGTCATAATGAAAAGGTGGATCTATAAAGCTGCGATTAATAATGAAATAAAGGACTTAACCAATGATCTTAAAAGTACAAATAGGGTCCAAATGGAAGCAACAGCCATTTTTTGGGCGTCAGAAAAAGCTCAGCTTGCCCAAGCGGTTTTTCAGAAGGGTCTCTGACGTCAGTGATGACCACTACAACCTGTCTCAGTCGCAGATTAGTCGTAGCCTCAACCTTATTCACATTTGCACAGACCGTAAAAGCTTTTAGATGGTCCATTAATTGTGTATAGATTTGCGAGTGGATGCCAATAAGCAATCAATTTGCAATTCTATCCCAATTTTGCAATCGGCTATTACTGTCTGTCTGGGTGGATGGCAGCTTTCTATATACCATATATACTCTAGTATAAGCCTACGTTTTCAGAACATTTTTTGTGCTGAAAAAGCCCCCCCTCGGCTTATACTCGAGCAAGGGTCCCCCTTGTCAATACGTTTTTTCCCAGTTTTTTGTTGTAAAATTAGGTGCCTTGGCTTATATTCGGGTCAACTTATACTCGAGTATATACGAGAGATATATATATATATATATTTATATTACAGAAGGGAAGGCCTGTCTCTTGACTACTGCGGGAGATGCAGTCCAGTTCTAGCGGGACAGCTAGTGGCTACCCATCTATTCTCTATTGATGTCTGACTACTTGTATTTCAGAGGAGACATGTCATCCTCCCAAACACAAAGTATAACCATCTAGCTATCTATAATTAATATCTTATCTCTAAGTCAGTGCACAAATGTCAGGCTCCTCTTTTCTCCAAACAAAACGATACTTATACAGTGTGTCTGGTGCTGGTAGGAAATAAAACAAATACTAAAAATATATTTTACATACATACTGTACATACACACACACACACACACACACACACACACACACACACACAGGGGCCAATGCTATAAGTCCCGAAGGTTGCGGATGATTCGTGAGTGCGAAAAATCACGACACCGGGCGCACTTTGCGGCGGGATGAATTCGCAATTTTCATCTAATTCTGCACCTGCGAAGGGTGCTAGTTAGGCTTAATTCGGGTGCCGTTTTCAGCGTTAAAACAGCACCAGAACGGCTTTGGGACCAATAGGATTGACCCCCATAGATAGATCGATAGGTAGACATACAAAGATATGGTACAAATGGAGCCTTCTTCAACTAGCCTTCTCTGGTGAGCCATGGATCACCAAGGCTTATTATCATCTATTGTTCTCAACTGCAATACAATACATAGAACAATACAGCAGGGGTTAATATCTGACAGCTCTGGCTCACTTAATCCTATTAAAGGGATAGATGACCATGGCTCTATCTGTACATACACACAACACAGGGAAACTGACATAAGAATAGATAGGTCTAGACAGATACCATACATAGATACAGATAGAGATTTCAGTACATATGTGAAGTCCCAATATTCCAGGACCGATTATGGAATTTGACGGTTGACCACCACGCGGCTAGTTCAGTCTTCCCATCTGCATTCCTAAGCATGGCATTTACCTAAAGTGCCTGGTTCACTAACCAAAGAAAATTACATAACATCAAAGTCTTATGGGGCCTACACACAGGGAGATGTGCTGCGGAGCGATCTGTCAGGACCAGTGTTCTTCAGTGAGAACAATGGTGATTATAGATTTATCCAGCGTGCTGGATATTAATTGCCGGGCGATAAGAGACGTGCCAGCCCCTACGAAGACAACGATGTAGGGACAGTTTCTGAGCGATCTAGTTAATTAAGCAATATCGCTAAAAAAAAATGGCCTAAATTGGATATGTGTGTAGGTCCCATAATGCTATTTCTTCTCAGTATAATCACAAGAACTATTTATAAGTGTAGGTATTTAGCACACATCTATTGTAAATGAGAAAAATGGTGTTTTCCATAAACTAATATTAAGTTTCCTATTTTCAAAACCATAAACAGCCACAAAGTAAAATAAAAAAGAAGGAATATTAGGTGCATCATCCCCATTATTACATGAACCCAGTATGTTCCGAAACGTAACCACTGTGCAGAAATAACATTTCCTTGACTGGTGGGTTAGGCCAGCGTGGTAGTAAATACCATCAGTCATTAAGGGTTCAGGAGGTGGCTGGTTTAGAGACGGATGGTTCTAGATGATAGCATTATGGTGGCTATTACACTTTACTAAAATAGCTTTTGATGCTTGAATCAGGTCAGACAAATCGGCTGTAAGAGTAGCAACTGATTCTTCTCATGTTATAGATATTGTGAAGGTGGCTGAGTTATTCACAACCCATCTGTCAAAAATGCGGCACCGATAATCAATAGTCAATTTTAGGTAAATAACCATCTTCTTTCAACTATTAGGAGGTAGTACAGCAAATCTTAAGGTGCCCATACACTAGTAAGATTTATCTTCAGATCTGGCTGGTTGGAACAAAAACATGGTTATGGATGAGTGACAGTTTGTAATTTTTCCAGCATTTCCAAGCAAATGGTCAACTGTCATGTGCTCTAATCCATAACCATGTTTTTGTTCCAACCAGACAGATCTGAAGATAAATCAGCATGTGAATGGCCACCTTTACTACTCAGAATTTCAGTGTGCTACAGAAATGTCCTCATACCGCTAGCCTTAATACGCTATGCGCGTGACACATACGGCACGTATAAATCGCAGGTCCCGTGCGACTGATTGCACCGAGCAACTTTTTGCAGTGAAAATGCACCTTATTTGGCATGCGACCAAGACACTGCACTGATTCATTTTCTATGCAAACACTTGTCACTTGTGCGACTGAGCCTATACACAAAGCACAATGGAACCTGGCACGGAAAAATGCACTTCATATACCGATTTAGGGGGTATGCAATCTTCTGCCGCCATTTCTTCTGATGGGGGAAATAGCGGGAAATAGAGGGATCACAGCAGAATGAGCCTGACTATTTGAAGCTGTCGGGCCCGTTCTGCCAATAACAGACGTGGATTGTCACAATCCACGGCTGTTTTCGCGGCCACACCCCCTCTTCGCCGATTCAATGTCCCACCTGGCGGTCAAACCGCTAACGGGCCAGGATCACAGCTGTTGGGAGGGATCGACAGCCGGATTGCATACCACCGTTAGACTCACACAGATGCATGTTACAATAATTAGTGCTTTTGTGTGCCTTCTTCATTTTTTGTTGCCTTTATGACACATGTTCAGGGGAATGAAAAAGACGCTCAGCGGGTCCAAGTAAAGTTTCACGGGACCGGGCGTACTTAGATGGGATGATTGGCGCGAGTGTAAGCAATAGTGGAGGTCACCTCCGCAAACATTAAATGCAACATTCATCAAAACCAAAACAGCATGAAATAAAGTTAGCACTGATCAATAATTACAGTTCTAAAGAAAAAAATACTGCTAAACACAAAAATAACCGTTTGATTTCATAATACTAAGGGAAAGCAAATATATTCTTTGTGTTTGGTGGAACTGAATCCGAGTGTATAGCCTTAAGACCCAAACACACTATGCGATTTCACCTGATCCCAGCGTATCAGGCCGAGGAAATCGTGTGAAATCGGCTCAAATCCTACATGTATGACATACGATCCGATGCCTGGCCCGAGGTTGGACAGGTTTCACATAAGATAAGTTGTATGTGCAGCCGTCAGTGGCACCCGCAATTTATCACATCCAGTATGGTACATAGGCATGTGCCAGTGGTGCCGCATGGCTTGCACACACCTATCTGCAGAGCGGGAAGCGCCAGCCAGTGGGAGATTTAACAAAAAAAAAAAAAAAAAATATACAAAATAATGTTTTTTGTTTTTTTATTCTCTGCCCCCCCCCCCCCCCCCCCCCCCCGCCCATTGCATGCATGGGGGACTTTATACTAGTAACCATTATTGATGCTGCAGCAGTTACACTGATTCACCTACAATTTACCTGGGTTTACCAACAGCTTTGCAGGACAGCTCCAGCTGTTCCCCTTCCCTGGTAAGACCTTGGGGATAATTCACAGACACCATCACCACTGGTTTATCTGCAAAAGAATGACAACGTGTTATGTTTTGTAACATTAAAAAGGATGATATTAAAACAAATCCCTTATAAACCTGACATTCCGGATCCGCGGATTGTGTTTTAAGAACTACATTAGCACCTGTCGAAGGACCACTTGCAATTATAATTGGACCAAATAACTGTATATGTAATATAATACACCGAAAAATGGATGAAACTTCTTATTACTGTGCTAGCATTTACTCTCAGATGTCTGAAGATTTTCAGAAAAGAAAAAATGTGACTAGGAAGGCTGTTCCATTCTCAGAGTCCTTGCGCGGCTTTGCGAAGATAAGCCGTTAATGAATTTTATTTTATATGTTGCTTTTATCCTGTATGTCAAGACATTTTTCGTGCTGTGCTCTAATATATTGGTCTTCTATCCACTTATCTACATATTGCTGGTACTTATCACTACTTCTATGCCAGAGTTATACTAATGCTGTAAAATGATCTAAAGGTTTTGGAGAGTAGGCGTGTAGAGAGAGGAGGGGTATACGATGCATTGATAAGTTTATGATGCCCTGATTATCGGGTATGCGCATAACTAATTGTGTGCAGAGCTTACTGCATGGTATATACTTGGAGGCATGAAAAGGTTACCGGTTTTCGGGGACCAGGCCAGGGTGTAGCATGGTTGCTATGGCGATAGCACCCTGAAGAGGCTTTGCGATACCTTGTTCTCACTTGCCCAGCACCTGAAGATCAACACCAATGTAATGAAAACTGCAGGGTGCATCCTACACACATGAGGGTTTATTTATGAAAATGAGATGTTGCTATGGTTTGATCTATTATCTGTTAGAACAGGCACGGGGATCCTTTGGCACTCCAGCTGTTGTTCAACTACACACCCCAGCATGCCCTGCTACAGTTTTGCTATTTGGTCATGCTAAAACTGTTGCAGGGCATGCTGGGATGTGGAGTTGAACAACAGCTGGAGTGCCAAAGGTTCCTCATCCCGGTTGTAGAAGGTGCTAAATATAGAAGTAGATTCTGATTGGTTGCCCATAGCAACATCTCATCTGCAATATAACTCATGTTAGTAAATAGTAAATAAAGCCCACAGTGAACCGGTCAGGGCTTGCTGGACAAGGCAACACAGAACTGCTGCAGCAGAGCACAGGAAATCTACAGTGGGCACTGAAGATGGAAAATATCGGTGACAGTTCCAGTGTCTGCAGAGACATGCAGGACCCATTGTAAACATGAATGTATATCCACCCTGCCTTGTACCAATTAGTCTGATGGTGGCGGTATAATGGGAGTGATCGGAGTGTACAGAGGTCTGATCAGCAGCACAAATAAGAATGGGGCAATCTAGAATGTAATCATAAAATAAATGACAGTAAAGACCCCCAAACACTACAGCAATTTAAATGCAATGTGGGCACTTTTCTTGCGATTGCTGCAATAAATCACATAAAGGGTCAGATGCACTAGGCTTCAAAAAAGTGATAAAGTGAAGAGAGATAAACAACCAGCCAATCATCTTCTAACTTCCACGTTACAGGCTGGGTTTGAAAAATGACAGCAGCTGATTGGCTGGTTGTTTATTATGTTCCACTTTATTGCTTTTTTGAAGCCTAGTGCATCTGGCCCAAAAAGTGCACAAATTGCATGTGATTGACAGCAGGTGTGATGTGAGGTGTGGTCTAATGCACATCACATTGGTGCTTCCGCGTGAGTTGGGATCGTTTGGTCGACAAGCGTTAGGTCGACATGGGTCAATGTCGACATGGGTTTAGGTCGACACAAGCAATAGGTCAACAGGGTCTAGGTCGACAGTCAAAAGGTCGACATGAGGTTTTTCACTGGTTTTTTTTTACCCAAATGTCGACATGGACACATATTCCAATGCACCGCATCGCTCGCTATGCTTTGGGCACACTATTTTATTCTCCCACCACGCCCTAGTGCAGGCCTGGCCAACCTGTGGCTCTCCAGATGTTGTCAAACTACAAATCCCATCATGCCTTGCCACAGTTTTGCTATAAGGGAGTGTTAAAACTGTGGCAAGGCATGCTGGGATTTGTTGTTTCAGAACATCTGGAGAGCCACAGGTTGGCCTGTCCTGCCCTAGTGGATGGTAGGGCATGAAAAACCGCCTGTCGGCACGTCGGCTCAAAAAACAGTGAAAGACCCCATGTCGACCTAGACCCTGTTGACATAATGCTTGTGTCGACCTAATGACCTGTCTACCTAGACCATCACTTCTGAGTCACACCGGCTGAAGAAGCAATCTGCTAGATTTCTTCTGAGCCAGGAAGGCTTGGCTGGTATTGCATGTGATATCGTAGACAAAAGAACTGCATGCAATCCTGCCGCCTGGTCTCGGATGGGGCTCACAAGCAGATCGCGAGCAACTTCTCCAAGGCGAGAAGTCGCCTAGTGTATGCCCATCTTAAGAAAAAGGTACCTATTGCTTTCCTTGACCAGCAGGTGGAACAGATGTGTCCTCAAAGTATGGCTACAATAGTGCCAAGCATCGCTTCTTGGAACATCAAGAGCGCTGTACCGCAGGCAAAAAGGACTACACTACCAGGTGCCGGTTCACTCACGCCAGACGTCTGTTGCCGCAAGGCATATTAAGGCTAGATGTATGAGGACACATCTGTATACGATTCCCAATACGGTACAAGCACATCAGAAGACAAAGAACAAATTCTAGCAGTATTTACCATCAAATATGTATTATTTTTTTAATGTTGCGGAAATTATGCGTCTTGTTGGCACTGTGCAACCACTATTAATAATAACATTTACATTCAGTCCAAAACAGGAGGAGACTTTCAGGGGGATGAAGAATAAGGAGAATCTGAAGACTGGTGATTATTGCCAGCAACAGCTGCAACACTTGATTAAACACTATAAATATAAGCCAGCAAAGCTCAGGATCACTGCGTCATGTAGGCAACAGGATGACAGGGTCGGAGTTGATATAGCACAACCATTCTGGTTTATGTGATCTGAAACTTGTATATCTCTGAAGCCTGCAGTTTGTTTTTACATAATACCACCATATGGCACGAAAGGGCAAGTTATATGTGTTCTACAAGAACATAACCTAGAAGGAAATGCAGCATATTATAACCTAGGACAGGGTTTGTTAACCACTGTGCTGTAGACACACTATTGTGCTGTGAGCAAGTGTGCGGCCGGAGATTGTTTTATCTAACTGCACCAAAGGGCACTCCATATTGAAACCAGGTATCATTGGCATAAGGTCACTCCTGTGTTCTGCAAAAAGATAAGCCAGGTACAGACTCTGTACTGTACTCTACAATGATTGTGTTCTATGGTGGAGAGTGTGAATACATTTTTTTTTTTTTTTATATGGGGATGTGATTTTCTTAGTTCATGTTGAGCCCAATGTTTTTTTTTTTTTTTTGTGGGGGCCAGTGTGGTATTCCTTGGCAATTTAATACCTTGAACGGTGTGCCCTCAGTTCTAAGAACATGCCTGCAGAAGAAAGACTAAAAATGAGCATCCACACTCCCCTACAGACAGATGCACATCCTCAGAACGCAGAACAGATTGTGGGGTTCTCACTACACAACCCGACGCAGCCACAACAATAATTTAGTGCACCTCTAAAACAGGCCTATTGGGGTTTTTCTTAAATTCCTTGCACAAGCTATATTTCCTAATATTTAACAGTCTATTACTCCATAATTTCAACCTTTGGGCGATTTTTGAAAATTTCAAAAAATTAAAACTACGTAATCACATGTACATCTCAGTACATAAGTATTCACAGCCTTTGCCATGAAGCTCAAAATTTAGTTTAGGTGCATCCGGTTTCCACTGATCATCCTTGAGGTGTTCCTACAGTCGAATTGGAGTCCACCTGTGGTAAATTCAGTTGATTTGAAAGGCACACACCTGTCTATATAAAAGGTCCCACACTTTTATATAGACTTTCTGTGTACCTCCGTGACAGGATTGTCTGGAGGCACAAATCTGGTTCAGTGTACATAAAAATATCTGCTGCTTTGACGGTCCCAATGAGCACAGTGGCCTCCACCATCTGTAAATGGAAGAGGTTTGGAACCACCAAGACTCTTGCAAGAGCTGGCCGGCGATCTAAAGTGAACCAATCGGGGGAGAAGAGCACTAGTCAGGGAGGTGACCAAAATCCTGATGGTCACTCTGTCAGAACTACAGCATTCCTCTTTGTGTAGATGAGAACCTTCCAGAACCATTTCTGCAGCAATCCACCAATCAGGCCTGTATGGCAGAGTTGCCAGAAGGAAAAAGCACTTGGCAGCCCGCCTGGAGTTTACCAAAATGCCCCCGAAGGACTCTCGGACCATGAGAAACATAGATCTCTGATCTGATGAGACAAAGATGAAATGCTTTAATGGGAATGTCCGGTGTCATGTTTGGAGGAAACCAGGCACCACTTATCACCAGGCCAATACCATTTCTACACTGAAGCATGGTGTTGGCAGCATCATGCTGTAGGGATGTTTTTCAGTAGCAGGAACAGGGAGACTAGTCAGGATAGAAGAAAAGATGAATGCAGCAACATACAGAGACATCCAGGATGAAAAGCTGCTCCAGAGCACTCTTTCCCACAGACTGGGGTGTTGGTTCTTTCAGCAGGACAACAAACGTAAGCCCACAGCCAAGATACCAATGGAGTAGCTTCAGTACAACTCTATGAATGTCCTATACGTTGTACGTTTCCTGTTTGGTTACCCATACAACTATGTAACGTATATAGCCTTTGCCATGCATCACCACAGGTTTGTGGACAGTTGATTAACCCTAAAAACCCACCAGGTATGTCGTGCAAAGCTTTAAAGTCTCTCAATCTGGAGGGTGAGCACCAGATAACCTGAAATACATTTCTAGTGGAGAATGAGACCTCTTTCTCAGCAGTGTACAAATACTACATCATAGAAGTGTGTTGTCCAAGAAGGACAACAACAGGGTACAACAGAAAGAAAGTCGAGGGATGCCTTGCAGTGGTGGCCAAACCAGTCCCAAGATCTACCAATGGTCCACATCCCAGACCACCTAGCTGGTGCACAGCTGTAGTCATTACTAACTGTCACATTTTCAAACATGCTGCATTCTTTCCTACTATAGACCAACAGGTTGCCTGAAAGATATGAATTTTTGGTAGATCTTGAGGACAGGTTTGACCACCCCTGCCTTAGAGTGTGATGGCAGTGAGGCAAGATGAGGTGAGGCGAGGTAGCGAGGGCCAGAGGAGAGAGAAAAAGAGGCTGCATAGAAATTGCAGGAGAAAAGAAATGATATAACATATTTAGGGGTAAATGGAAGTTCTGCACTGTCTAGAACAGGGGTGCTTTTTTGTGCCAAGGGCCGTTTGTAGGGGGAAAACAATCCTTCCGGGGCCATATATAAAAATATCTCTTACAACTTCCCCTGCTGCAGTCATCCCACGCTCCGGCGGCTGCCGCTGAATAGGACTGACAGTCTCCGGCTGCTGATGTTAAGAGGAATCTCGCGAGAACTAATAATAATTCCCCTGTACTGGATTTCCAGTAAAGCCGCCTGGTGGGCGGGCCACTGAGACCAGCTACGGGGGCCGCATACGTCCCCCGGGCCTGAGGTTCCCCACCCGTTCTAGAAGATAATATATCCGATTGATTGCTATGGGCAAAATCCCATCTTGGTAAAATTTTCCCTTTAATTTTAACTGTGGAATAAAAAAAAAAAAAAACGGCCGGGGGCTTAGGTGGTATTACTGACTACATTGAAGATAAAAAATATAAATGTTACATGTCAATGGCTGCAGAACTCGGAATTACGGCAGATTCCCTGGTTTGACATGTTATTTTCCAGTGGCAATAACCGTTCAGCAGTAATTACTAGCAAATACAGCCGTTCTGATTACACCCAGTGCATTGTGAGCTCTATACATTGGGGAACTTTGTTGTCTGACACGAGGATCTCGGTGTGCGAGGTAAACAGCAGAGTGCAGGCTGTGAGGAAAGAAAGGCTGATCAGATATATATCACAGTAACATCAAATCTATTTCTGCAGCCCGGCTTTCACACTTAGAGCATCTCAGGCTGAGGGAAACTCATTTGCCTTCATGCTGAGGTGAAACTGCAGATCTCTGCCATGTTCCACACGGATACATCCGTCCGAGTGTCATATATAACGGAAAGGCACAGTGTGTGCGCCAGGGCTGTAATAGGCTGTTCTCAGCTTGGGTGCACACTGCAGCTCTGTGCAGCACATGGGGGAGGGAACAACACATTGCTCAGGAGACAAGACAGGGCCGAGATGCTTCACACACCGGGGCCCACTAAAGAGAGAGATTAATGTGTGAAGTCCCATTGCCATCTCTATTTGACCTTGAACAACAGGGAGCAGTGGACAGGGGAGAAGGCCAACGACAAAGAACGGGAAAGGTTGGCACATTGATAGCGGGAGGAGAGGTCACATAAACAGAGAGAGAAGGTGCACACACACAGGGACAGACTGGGGAGAAAAGTGTTACTGGGAGCGGTAGAGGTCACTGAGCCTCAACATAAAAATGTTCTATGACTAAAAATAAATTTCACACTTAACAGTGGATGTACAAATAGCAAACGTACAGAAAAAAAAGACACTAAGAGCCAGATGTATCAAGCTTCAAAAAGTGATAAAATGGAGAGTGATAAACAAACAGTTCCTAGCTGTCATGTTACAGGCTGGGTTTAAAAAATGATAGGAAGCAGCTGATTGGCTGGCTGTTTTTCACTCTCCATTTTATCACTTTTGGAAGCTTGATATATCCGGACAAAGCTTTAATGTTTTCTTTGTTTTCGGCTGCAGGATTTAAAGGGTTGAAAATTTGAAACCATTTTTTGGGGCGAGATGCATCAACAGCTTGGAGAGCGCCCCTCTATAATCTTTCAAGCACAGCTTGACCTAGTATCTTTTGGGTGCGAGTAAGTGCTGCGCTATGTCCCACCTACGATAAAGCAGACTTGCACTTTTGTTTGCAGCATCACAGGGCTGCGAGCAAAAATCTGCGAGTTTGGCGCTAAAATGGGCAACAAGGGGTGCAAGTATGGATGGCAGCGTTTACACACCGCATTAAGGGGGGTATGCAATGTCATTCGAGCTCCCGCAGCCATCTCCCGACGGGGGAGATGGCTGCGGGGCCCTATTCAATGCTGTCTTCCCCGACAGCATTGAACAGGGGTTTTGCACAGAACGAGCCCGACATCACAAGCTGTCGGGCTCGTTCTGCCGAGAAAAGCCGGAAATAGGCGAGCTCCCGGCCGGAGCTCATCTATTTCCGTCATCAACTCGCGGCCACGCCCCCTTCTCGCCGCTCGGCGGCCGGGACATTGAATCCCGACTGCCGAGCTCCAGGCGAGCTGACCGAGAACGGGACAGGGGCACGGCTGTCGCGCTAGCTCGACAGCTGTGCCCCTGACATTGAATACCCCCCTAAAAGTGCCTTGCAGAATTCATGGGGAGTAGGATTAACTCCTTAAATGTGATTGGTTAGCAGTTCTCCGCTTTAACGCTCTCCAAGATTTGACACACAACCCCGTATGTCTGGCCCGACTTTCTCAGTCTCTTTACCCGCTCTCGTGTGTCTGTGAGCTTACAAGATCCTAAAGGCTGGGTCCACGCCAGAGGCTGCTATGTTCTGCAGTGCAGGAGCAGAGTTCGGATTGGTTATATTGGTGGGCATATGCCTTGCATGATAGTTCTGACTTAGGTGTGCAACAATAAGCT
The DNA here is from genome assembly GCF_055691185.1 of Crinia signifera. Taxonomy (NCBI): domain Eukaryota; kingdom Metazoa; phylum Chordata; class Amphibia; order Anura; family Myobatrachidae; genus Crinia; species Crinia signifera. The sequence goes on along the minus strand of NC_139226.1, from coordinate 111,120,287 downwards.
AACGTAATTTATTAGCAGCACTCCGCATGATCATATACGTAAAACCAGGCAGAGTTTGGATATAACAGTAACTGACCTCAAAGAGAATGAAAGCAATGACAGAACAGTACATGATTAAAAGGAGGACAGAAAAAGGACAGGACTTGTTTTCATGTATGTGAAAAAAAAAAAGTTTAAGATTAATGTGGGAGAATATCTGTAAAGGTTGTGACCGAGTAAATAGGGCGAGTACGGCTAAAAATACATGGAGAAAGACACCAGAGAAATACTGAAGAGGGGTTTATTATAAGCCACCTTCATTAAACTGTGAATATAAATCCAATTATTATTACAATGTAAAAGGCCGGCAAAGACTAATGTGATTTTATCACACCAGACATTGGGACAATGACACTGGTGGCTTGAGCAAAGGAAGGCCGCTTTTATACAATTTAAAAAGGCAAGTGATTTTTTTGAAGTGGAGTAGGCGAAATGCTGGACATAGTACTACCTGATCAGTAATTCTACCTAATGTACAAAGGGTACAGTAGTTAGAGAACAGAGATCACAATGCGGTAACATTTCAGAAACAATTCTAGAAGGGCAAAAATCAATCAGCGCAGGAAGCATTGAAGCTTGTAAGGATGGAAAAGAGCACTTTTGGAAGACATCTAGTCTGATGTAAAGGCATTAGCAGAAGACGACGACATGTAACAGTCATTTATTTGAATAACTGCAGATAAGCAAATTTCAACCACTGTTCCGTGGCACACTAGTGTGTCTTGAGCTGCTCTTAAGTAGGTCACCTAAGCTGCAGGTGTCCACACCAGTTTACAGCCACCACCAGTTCAACGGTTATTCACTGGTCTCATGTTTTCATGTGAGGGCCAATGAACTTTGTTTCTTACCTGTGTGATTATTTTTTCATATGGGTGTCAATGGGTATATATTTTTTTCCCTGTGGGGGGCCAATGTGCCCTGGGCAATTTTAAAATCTTGTTTGGTGTGCCGTGAGTGGAAAAAGGTTGAAATCTCTGGTGTTCATAAAGGGTTATAAACAAACAGCCATAACGTACCTTGCTACAGAAATATTTAATTTAAAGTAACATTCTATAAACTGCCATTGTAAACTTGAAGATAAATGCACGGTCTTGCACCTAGTTATGGCAATAATCACTTGAATGGAATACAATGAAAGTAGATGGAGAGAGTAAACAATTTACAGTATTCATCCAAGATAACACTAGGATTTGTCTAGTGGACGTTTTTGGCCTGATTCTGAGTCACATAAACACGGGGTTGAGTGACTGAGAAATGTATTGGAAATCTGCTGGGTGTTGACTGGGAGGTTTCTAAACAGACAAAAGATTGTATGTTTTATGGGCGTGTTACAGGACTGTCTCCAGAGTGATGCTGAACTGGTTGGGAACTCAGATGTATAATCACTCACATTGGGGTCCATACTCTGACAGGAAACCGGCAGTAAGCATAGGGCTGGCGCAAGTTTCGGTGGTGCAGTCGAAGGTTCACAAACACCAAACAGTATTTCAGTATCTAAAATTGCTCACAGTGGGCGTCTCTGTGTTTGCACATTCAGACGCAGACTTGCACACTAAAAGGGAGGGCGGATACTAGTATTAAAGCATTAGATCTAGACCCTCGGCTGTGAACAGTAGGGAGGTTTCACCGCCAGCATACTCGTACTGTAGGACAGGGTGACATTTCTTACCGCATGGCAAATTCAACATACGAATTGAAAACAAAAATATTGGAAACCTTTCTTTCCATTAGCGGAACCTGTAACCAGAATTAGCAGATGACATTATGCGTGAGATTGGATTTATAGATTGTCATTTTGTGGGCCAGGGTGAAATTGGTTTCCTCCTGTGAAGCTAAATTGGAAATGTATGAAAGGTTGAACTTAACAGACCATTATATTTTTCAAATGTACTAGTTATGTAACATTTACACTTATTGAACTTGCCATCACATAAAGCCCTCTGTGTGGAGGCAATTGATCTATTTAGAAAGCACAAATATCTTTTTTTATGCTGGGAACTTTTACAAAGGTTCTAATGAAAAATCTCCCAGCACAGGAGCAAAACGCGTAAGAGAGAGAAAAGGAACCCCCCAAACCAGTGCTGCAGCAGCATCCCCACACTGATTGACAAGCGAGATGGCCATCATCAAAAAAAAAAAAAAAAAAGTGTCGGGACACCAGCCCACACAGCCAGCACATCTGTGGCATGCACGGCCGCACAATATCTAGCGGTGGTGCAACCCACTCCCTGCACGGAAGACCAGCTCCGGAGGCATCACAGCCATCTCTATCACGTCTCCCTGAGTTGAGGCAAGTAACGATCAAATACAGCATATTGCTGCTGTACAGTCTTTTTGAGACATTTATTGGGAGAACTTAAAAAATATAAGATCATTGGTGTGATGATTCTCACTTGTCATTTACCAACTTCAACACATTTGATATATTTTTTAATTTTTTACCATTAGCGCTATAAATATTGATCCACCTCTAGGTTATACAATCAAATTAAAATTATAATGATGAATACTATTTTATCTTTTGATATGTAATAGATACATATAGATACAATTAATAGATGTAATTAAACATATGTATGGTTTCCAATTCTTCATGCCAATTACATCTGTTCTTTAATTAGCGCACTATTATAAAAATAGGGGTTTTCATCTCACCCATCGGAACCTTTAGTGCGTAACCTGCTTCTACAAGCAGGTATAATACTTGCTGCTCTTTTAAGTTATTATTGATATAGATTGTATAATTAATATTAGAACACAAGCGCCGGAACATATTAAACTATCAGTTATTCAGAAAAAAAAAAAATAATTTTACTGTAAGTTCTTACTTTAAATTTGAATTGGAAAGAAAAACAACACAATGACTACTTTGTGGCCACTGTGTGTAGATTGTGCGGGTACTGAATTCATTGCAAAGCATACTGTATCCGGAATGTGACCTGCCTTAAAGTACCAAATATGCTTAGCATAGAAGTAGATACGGACTCAGAGATGTACGCTACGTCCCAGCCAAAAGGAAACTGCTGAGATATACCGTACCGCTATGTCCTAATGCAGCAAGATGTGATCGGGTGTAAAGAGATGTCACCTGTCTGCTTATGGGATCTGCTGTAAGACACACCATTGGCCCACACTGCATGACCATAGATCATCTGCTCAGGTTTCCATCTTAGGTCCGTCCAGTAACTCTGTGATGCCATATGCAGACACGGACTTTAGCACTCCCACAAAATGGGGGAGATATGCCTTTGTTGTGATCAATGGACCTGCTTGCCGTCCCATGAACCCCCCTTCCCTACACCCTCCCTCAGCCTGTCAACCAGCGGCGTAACTATAGCACCGCAGCCCCCGCCACCGCGTGGGCTGCGGTGCTATAGTTAACCCCCCCCCCAATCCCCCGCAGACTTACCTATCGCGCTGGTCCCGGCGGCTCCGTTCTTCTGCTGAGGACCATCACAAAATGGCCGCCCCCATATAGCACACAGTTCTCTGAAACTGTCTGCTGTATGGGGGCAGCCATTTTGTGGTGGTCCTCAGCAGAAGAACCTCCGTTCCGCCGGGACCAGCGCGATAGGTAAGGCTGTGGGGGATTGGGGGGGGGGGGGTTTGCATAGGCGGCGGGGCGGCAGGGCAGGGGGGTAGGGGTGCTTGGCGGGGCGGCGGCGAGGGGGGGCGCCCAAAACGTAGCTACGCCGCTGCTGTCAACCAATCTGAGGCTTAAAGGCACATGTGCAGAACAAGTATGCACAGGCGGAGTGTCCCCACCATCAGTACTGTACAAGTTGAGTGTCCACACCATCAGACTTGTATGCAAACATCAAGTTAGCGTGCACATCTCACTCAGGCCCTTAGTACAAGTACCTAATAAGAAAAAAATAAAATACAATACAATACTAATGTAAAGTATCACAGGCTATAAAACATACTATATAAAAAATGAGAGAAAGGACAGTCACGCGAGGGATGGAAGAATGCGGCCATAGTCTATCAGGGAGCGCAAATCTAGCAAATCCAATTTCTGAAAGGACAAACTGTCTTCTGTGAGCTATTGTCAGGACTCCCGTATATGTAGGAACGATCAATCTACAGAACCGTTTCCAACTCAAATAGAAACCATAGCGTTAGTATTCCATTATGTAAACTATGCCGGGACTATAACTCCCAGCATCCTCCACTGGCAGCAGCTAATGGGATTCTTAGCGTCAATCATTGTAATCCTTGCACCGTTTTATTCCCAAATTTACTGGGTGACCTGGAATTATTAAATGTGTTCTAAAGGCTACAAATTCCACTTTCAGGGGGGGGGGGGGGGGAATTTAATAGCCTGCGAACTGCGTATTCCCGGTGAGTCCGTCCAATGTCTCAAAGATGTATTATGTTAAAAGACTAAACCTTGTCTGTCTTGCCATTTAAATGTTTCCGACTTCAAAGCATTGGGCAGACTCGTCGAGTACCCAATGATGCCCCTTAGTATGAATATTCCCTTGGCTTTTTGTACATCATAGATGAAGAATCTCTTGACACATTCAGAAGCACTTCACTGGATTAATTCCAGTACCACTACACTCTGTGCTGCCACCTCTGACACAAGGGGCAGGAGAAAGGCCGTAGACATCAGGAGCCGTAGAAGTCTTATTATCTGATGAAGCTTCATCTCTTTGATCTAAATATGGCTTTTGGTGGCTGAAGCTAAAGGTAGAAATGCATTATTAAAGCTAACGAGCTCTTGCAAAATGTTAATGGACATTAAGTTTGAATAAATGAATTACGCATTAAGAGTCGCTGCAAAATTCCAGTACCTGCCAATTTAAGAAGATCAGATCATTTCTGTTTGCCAATTACGGAGACATTACTTCACAATACTTTCAATCTATAGACATTACGGAGAAGGGAATAAGCAGTTTGCAGATGTAGAAAGTAGAGGAGTCTGGGTGGAACAAAACGTTGCCGGGTGAAGAAAGTACCGATAGGTGGAGGAAACATTTCATAAACTTATACAATAGGATCTTTTATCAGGAATTCTAAGGAGATCTTCCCATGATCTGGCGCAAACTATCAACTGCTACAACCAATGAAAAACTGACCCTGGTCATTCCCTGCACTCTGTGACTGTAAGAGGAGGTGCCCTTGTGCGTGATATTTTACCAGGCAGCAGCAATAAGTTCTCTCTATAGTAAATATCCCATGCCTCTATAGCTATAAGGGGGTTGGGTATAAAATCCCATCTGACAGGTAGAAGACAGACAGTGGATTCCAGACCGATCCTGGTAAAAAAAAAAAACTTTACCCCCATCTGTAACCCACCTTCCCCCGCAACCTAACTCTGACCATCCCCTCCTGCAAGCAACTTCTTGGGCTATAGTGCCGATTTTGGCCGGCACTTAACATCAAGAGTGCTAGATATTAATCGGTCAGGGCCAGTGTTCTCACCGGGAACACTGGGCCTGACAGATCGCTCAGCACACATCGCTGATACAACACTGAGTGATCTTGCTGGAGCGTTCTGAGGGATCTTACATCTGCCTGTGTGTAGGCCCCTTAAGGCTTCTTACTCTGTCCCACATTGCGGACGGATAAGTGAACTTGAAAGCTTGGGATTGGATTCTAAACTGGTTGAATGGATTGCAGCATAGAAAACATAGCGTTGTAGTAAATAGAGTGCAGTCACAGGAGGGAAGCGTTTACTAGTGGAGCACCCAAGGATCTGTACTTGGAACAGTTCTTTTTAATATCTTTATTGGTGACATTGTAAATGGTATTAAAGATAAAGCATGCTTTTTTTGCAGATTAAACTAAGGTATGCTACAGGGCATATACCCCAGGAGGGGTAAAACTAATGATTGATGATCTAGGTCAGGCATGTCCAAACTATGGCCCTCCAGCTGTTGTGAAACTACACGTCCCATCATGCCTTGCCACAGTTTTGCTATTAGGTAATGCTAAAACTATGGCAAGTCATGCTGGGATGTGTAGTTTCACAAACAGCTGGAGGGCCACAGTTTGGACATGCCTGATCTAGGTGGACCAAAGGTATGGTCAAGAGCAACTACAGAGTAAATCCCCAAAAATGCAAAACCATGCACTTTGGTATCACATATCCAAATGCTAAATATAGTATTACCAGCACTATAATAGAAACTACTAAGGAAAAATGGATCTACACAGCAGGTTTAGCTGTTTTCTGTGACTTTTAAGCAATGTGACTATTATATAGGTCATTGGTATGGATTCCAGAATACAGTTTTTAGTTCTGGAGGATAGAGCATAAATGTAATGGGGTCAAAGTTGCATTCTTCAAATGAAGAACAGGGACACTAACACTGACGGGAGGTTCCGGGGAAATCTGAGGAAAAATTACTTCACAGAAAGGGTGGTGGACATGTGGAATAGCCTCCCATTAGAGGTGGTAGAGACGAATACAGCAGAGAAATGTAAGACAGAAGGATACCCTTACAAATAAAGCAGAAACAAATAGGAGTTGAGGTAACAATATGGTAAAAAAAAGGAGTAACCGAGATGGGCCAAGTGTTTCCGATATGCCGTCACATTCTGTTTTAACCATACTTGCCACAGCATGCAGCCTAACCGTAACCCTACCACTAGTGACTAACAATAATACTCCCCCTTGTGCCTAACCTTAGTAATTACAGACTAGATCTATTGGGATTCTGACTGCCAGAACCCAAAGCACATCACTTCTAGAGATAAGATTCACAGTGTGCTACACATTTACCAGTCTTTACACTAGTCTCCATCCCAGTGCGGGCAGATTGTGCAAGGTACAAGCAGTGCATGGGCAAAAACTCAGCTGAGAGAGGGGCTTAGCCAGGGAGATAACATAGGACTAAAAAACATTTTTCTATGGGGAACTGTCTGAGAGTCCATTGTTAAAAACGGTGGTCAACCGGGAGGAAGATCAATGTAGCCGCTAAGGCAACATAACTGGAAGTTTAAACGTTACATTTGTCTGCTGGAAAAGGAGCATCCAATGCTAAACTGGACTATTAACCATTGGAGTGTCAAAAGAATTTGTCAATGCCAAGCAAACATTTGTATTCATCATAAGGACCTGTAATGTTTAACTTTTACAGGAAATATAATCTTTTTTATTTATTGAAAAATGTATATTACAAATGTGAGCCACACTGGCATTTTTAGCAAATATTTTGAACATCTCTTCAGGGATGTTGGCAGTCAAAGGGTTAATGGCCAGATTGGGTAAAATAAGGACTATTAAAAGAAAGTTACAGTGAGGGGAAATGAAGAACGCACCAATTTGTAGTTTATTAGGTGGGGTCAAGATGCAACACACGTCTGAGCTGGACTTAGCATGGTCTGCATCCTGAGCAAGGCCTTTTTCCCCCAGCAGCTGGAACCTGCCCAACCAAGACATACGACTTGTGTTTGGGATGATTCATGCACCATTAAGCAGAAGTGGTCCCATCCCAATCACTGAAGCATCTTAACTAATAAAGGAAAGTGGTGGACGTTAAATCTGTAAAAAGGAGGCTGACGCGTTCCAATCACAATGCTCTTCTCATTCTCTAGAAATACAATCGTTTCCTTAGGAACAGCAGGTGTGGGCTGGTGTAGTAGTAATAAAGTGTAAAATACAAGTACCGTACATTATGTACCATCAATGTTCTCCAGCACTCTGCCATTCATTACTCTGGCTGCACTGCAGAATTCCAATCACTGCTTCTCTGAACATCCTGCAGCATTTTTACTTATTAATACTATAAAGGCTGAGCAGCGGCCCTTGAATGTACAATACTGAAGCAGGCAGCGCGGTGTTCGGATTAATACTCGCCTGTAAAGACTGACGTGCTAGCTCAGCATGAACAGATATACACAGAATGAAAGAAAGAGACAGATTCCATTATGGATGGGGTTTACCTGTAGCTAATAGCGCCGCCCTCAGCAGTGCCATTAGAAGCTGTATTCCTGTGCGTTAGGCCCCAGAGGGTGAATGTAACACACAGTTTTCCTAACAGCCTCAGAAGCTGCAAAGACAAATGTGCAGTTAATGCATCCTCTTGTGCTTAACACTCTGGGAAATCCATAGATTCTGGCATGCAACACGGAATCCATGGGTTACAGTGTGGGGAATATGGCAAAAACTTGGATGGCTCCGGGTTTAAACGTCAGTAATTGAAGCTTCCCCCTAACTGAGACGAGGTGCACTAGGGCGTGGTAGGAGAATAGTGAGCGCATGCGAGGGGGCGCGGTGCACTGATACAGAGTCCATGACGCCTATGTCGACATTCAGATAAAAAAAAGCGAAAAACCATGTCGACATTTTGATTACAAAATGTCGACATGGTTTTTGTTTCTTCACTTTTTTGTTCTGAATGTCGATCTAGTCGGCATGGACACCTTATCAGTGCACCGCGCCCCCTCACATGACTCGCTGCGCTCGCTATTCTCCTACCACGCCCTACCTTCCCCATGTCGACCTAATGCTTGTGTCAACTTAATGACCCAGTCGACTTTTTGACTGTGTCGACCTAAGGCCTGTTGTTCAATGGTCAACCTAATTCATGTCGACCTAATATTCTTAGACCCTACTCGAAGTTCACTGATCAAATAAGCATTGGGATAATTGTTCTTTTAATTTATGTGAATATCAATGGAAACATGTACAGCAGAGATGGGGAACCTTCGGCCCTCCAGCTGTTGTTGAACTACGCATCCCAGCATGCCCTGCTATAGTTTTGCTATTTGGTCATGCTAAAACTGTAGCAGGGCATGCTGGGATGCGTAGTTCAACAACAGCTGGAGGGCCGAAGGTTCCCCATCCCTGATGTACAGGGTTATTGCTGGCATGTAGCAGTATATCACATAATTGTACGGTGTGGATTACGAAGTCTGCGTCGTTAACAATCCACTAACATTGGAAGCCATTGGCCACACTTGATAATTCATGCCTTGGTAAGCCACTGTATGTAATAATTGTGAGCGTGCCAGCGGATTACAGAAGACCTGACAATAGGACATTTAGGGGTAATATGGACCTGCAACAATTTAGTGGCTTTTATACAAATAGAACCATGGTGGTTTATCCCACGGGGCGCCACAGATTTCCTTCTTCCCTGAAAGTATGACCGGTAACAGAGGAGGTGGCTGTATTGGAGAGCACAGCATTTATATAAGTTCTAAGTAGAGTGATAGCTTGCAGAGAGCAGGTGGTATGGAACATCAATAACCATTAGGACAACACATTATTGGTATCCTTGCATAAAAAACAGAAGAATACTGTACATGTTCCAATCTTCATAAAGGACTACAAAAGATTTCCTTCTAAAACCATTATACTGTATTTGCAGATAGATCAAGGAGGGGACAGCGATGACTGATTAACACAAAGACCTGAAATTAAAAACTAAATATAATTTTTTTGAAATGTAAACTTCCCATCAGGACAAAGATTTTCTAGAATGGGAACCAATTTGGCATTAGGCAGCGATTAGCGAGTGACGCACTCCTAAGCCTCCCCTTCTTAAGCACACAGCGGGCCTCATTTTGGGCGGGATGTATTAAAATACATCGCCGCCCTTCGCGCCCCCCCCGCCGCGATGCCGCCGCATATGTACTAACATATGCGGCTGGCATCGCGATGCGGTGACGGAGGCCCCCCGCGATACCTGTACTGTGGTCTGCGGGGGGTCTCCGTCACCTCCCAGCCGGCTTCTGCAGCATCCACGCCGGGGACAGCTAAGCAAGCTGTCCCCGGCGCTTCCTCCTCCCCCTGCAGCCGGAAGGACGTCCGGCTGCGTTGCTAGGGGGAGGAAGGGCTTACCTTCCGGGGTCCAGGAGGACCTGCAAGAAGGTAAGCCCAAGGGAGGGGGGAAAGGGGGGGGTCGGCGAGGCGGCGGGTTGCGGCGACGCGGCGGGCGGCGAAAAGAAGCCCATAGGCTTCTAAAGGGTATCGCCACCCAAAGGTGGCGATACCCTGCCCTGCGAAACCGCTGCGAACGGGTTTTAGTACATAGGAAAATGCGGTAAAACGGGGGTTTTACCGCATTTTCCCTTTAGTACATCTCGCCCTTTGAGAGAAAAAAAAAAAAAAAACACTCAAACTGCAATCAAAGGGAATTATTTGAAACCACAATCCGTTTGGACACAGTGGGCTTCAGTTAGCGAGAGGAGGAAATCCAGGTAGCGGCTGCATAATTTGTATGTGGACGATATACAATATTTTAGATGAAGTCCTAGAGGAAGCAACCCCCATGCAAAGTAATCCTAGGGCATGCCCTTCGTTTAGGTCACAATACTTCTGTAATAAAGGTTCATCCCATTCAAAAATGATTGCGCCTAATCAAAGTCATTGTGCTGGGTAATGTAACTTGCTCAGCTAAATTCGAACACATGAAGTTAAGCTTCTGCCTGTAATTGTTTGCTGAAAACCTAATACTACACTGAAATCGAAAGCCACAGATTGTTTACACATCTATAGATGCTTTCAGGTCACATGTAAATAGTTTTTGAGACAATGACTATATTATGTAAGTTGACATACTGTAAGATACCACACCCTTCTACAGTGCGCTACCACTGAGCCAGGGGAATTGGTAGCTGGGAGCTACTGGTAATTACAGACACTCGGTTGAAGCATCTGTTTTCATGGTTCCTTTCTGTATCCCATTGGACCTTCTTATAGTGTATTGGTTCCTCTACAATACTACAGACACTTGGTTGTGACATATAGTTAAAAGATTATAAGATAATAATATATTATTATAGACATGTGTTTTCAACATACAATTTCAGACAGAAGTCCTATGTCAATTCAGAAATAGTGGACTATCTATTGGTACTTAAGTCACCCTTTCCATAATATTAGTCCTGGCATGACCAGATCAATGGTGAATTCTGATAGGTTTGCAGATATTTACAGAACAGATTGTAATTCAAATTTAGGGCTAGTACATGTTCTCATTGTGTTCTTAAACTGTTTATGTAGTTTCCCACTTCCATCTGCCTTGTTGCTGTGGTCAGATATTTGTATTTTTCAATGCCAAACGCTAAAACAAGAAGTGTACACCATTAATTTAATCCAGGATGTTCACTTCAATGTAAATGTTAAATTAACCATGTAATCAATACAAATGTATTGACCTAATACAAAAGAAACAAAAAACACCACCAACATAGAACAAAGGTAGTAATAATGGTTATTGCTTTCCTTTGCTTTAATTGCAAAAACACTGGGGCATAGATGGATCCACGGACATGTGACCAATAAGCTTCCAGCTAGCAATGATCAAGTATACTGTATGAAATGATAGGTAGAAAGCTTTTTGGTTTCTATGGGCAACTTCTCTACTCTTTAGGAGGATGGCTACACTCCTCCCAAGTTTCTCTATAGCAAAGTATTTATATTACTCAAGTAATTTGCATAACATTCTAGAACTCACGCCCCCTGGTGGCTGACTGGCCCAAACAACACTATAGAGCTTTGACTGTTCTCATCAGAGCCCACAACTTCATTTGTTCTAGATCAGTGGTTCCCAACCTGGGGTACTAGTACCCCTGGGGGTACTCTGCGGACCAGTTGGGGGTACTTGAAAAAAATATTGGTAATGGCGGACAATGAAAAGGTATTTTGATGGCTGAAGAAGACCCATTGCCATGGAGACAAACCATGTTGTGTCATATGCCTGACCAGCAATCCACTGGGAGCTTCCCATGCTGCCCTCAGACATCAGCAGTCATCTGCCCAGCACGGACAGAGGTGGAGGAAGCAGCGGCATTAATCCTACCGGTGTTAGCGGGAATCCTGGAGATAATGCACAACCAGTGTCTAGACACAGAAGGGCATGATTCCTTGCTGTATACTACTCCTCCGCTCCTCCTTAATATAAGGACATGCATAAGGATCCGCATACCGCTAAGTACTGTCCATATTTCAAAATGAAAGGAGGGGGTACTTATCAATGAAAAGCCTAATCAAAGGGTACGGGAGAGAAAAAAGGTTGGCAACCACTGTTCTAGATGCCTGAATCATGTTTTCATGATCCCTTCAGTAAGTGGTTGTACATGGGCTGCCTGTAATAACTATGATTCATTTTCTAGATCCTTTGTTTGCAGCCAAAGTTTTGGAACATAAATTAGCCATGACTTTTTATTTTATTTTTTCTCGTCTCATTTTTTTCGAGCATGGCTGCAACTTGTTTTTCTTCACTTAGTAGCATTGAATCTTCGAGCACACCGAAAACAAAGATAAGTACTTCACATTAAAGCTGTGCCTTTCGCTTCTGTACAGCGGCTGCAGCCTTATTGGGACTGAATTAATGTTCATGAGAATGCAGCCAATGAACTCACTGGTAGCCATAAGCAAGGACGTGTCAGAGGGATGACCTTGGTTCCCAGTGAATGGACAGGCTACATTCGCTTGTCTATGTAGCCTGTCCATTCACACTATTGCTTCAGTCCAAGAAATGGTAGCTTAATCCAGTCATGTGCACACTGATCTCTTTTGGGGCCCGAATGAGCGGCCATTTAACCTACAAGGGGGTTTCAGGTTACCCTTAATATCAGTAATAAGTACATGATTTGGCAATAGAAATGCGATTAGAGGTGGCAAAGATAAAAAAGGGTACTATTACATAAAATGGTCAACTTTTGCACCAATTTATGGGTTTGCAAACAACCTGTGCCTATTTGCCCCCCCCCCCCGCCACCACCATGTTGCATTCACTGCCACTCCCAGAAGTCACTCGCTCCATACTTACAAATGTGTGCAGCCAATTGTGTAGCGAGTAAGCAGTACACAAACAGAACTTAAGGGCTGCTTATGCCTAAGCGGTAGGCCAAGTAGAGTGTCAAGGAACAGTAGGGGCAGTGACTTTCACATTTCACCTGTGGTGCTCTGATAGGAGAACCACACTGGAAATCACCACACCTGGAACAAACACTATTTACAAAAAAGTACCACTATAATCCTTCTCATATCCACGACAAATAACCAAATGACCTTACTTGGTGTTGTCATATACTGTATTGGCACAGCTAAATCCATAAGTTTGGACGTTGGACAAGTCCTCCAGCTATTTATGGAAGCTCTGCCATGTAGTCAGTGACGTGATACCCATAAGACCCAACGCACTCCAATCTCCAGCACTTACACTGCACTTCGATGTACTGCCGGGTCTCCAGGTCTTTAACAGCTGGGTGGTCCACTAGACACACAAAAGGGACATCGTCATCTTCCCGAAGAACGGTGACTGATATTTGGCTGCGTACTCTGAACATCTTGTTGTCCACGGCCTCCACCTCTGTTTTACTACCTGTAATAACGGACAGAAAGCGATTTCATTAGAACATCCTATTCCGTCTCTCTGCCCCGGTTCCTTTATCCGTCTCTTCTCATGCTCCTGATTTATCCAGCCGTACTCCTGCTTGCTGATTCTTTGCAATGCAGTCCCTGTTGTGCTCATCATGTAAAATGCATGCCTAGCTCTGTGTTTGCAACTACCACTCAAAGCAATGTCAAAATGACCTGATGTGGAGCTTCCCCGTTTAATATGTAATCTCCCTATCCTTTGTCCCTGCAGGGAGGCCTTACTGCTCTGCAGCAAATCACTTCACCTGCCTAACAAATAACTACCTAGCGCTTTGTTTTATGTTATATAGTCACAATGTAGATTACAGGCAATATCTCTGCCACAAAGCATTATAATGCATCCAGCCAAACATAACCTTTAACATCTATATTTATAGGATCTCTATTTCAGCTGTGTCGCTGCAGCGTTCTGCTCTGATCACACCGAATAATACGGGGAAAATAAACAGCGCATACACTCATCACCAACCAATCAGATAGAATTCTAATCACAATGAATGAAAGCAGATGCTTTTTTACATTGGATTTGATGTAAAACACGCATTCACTATTAAGTTTGATTTATATAAAACCCACTCTATTGTACAACAGGAATGATCTCTTTGAATCAAAGTACGGAAGATTCATTGCAAAAAAAAATAAAAAAAACTTCCATAAAAATTAAATGATCCATGAATGCAGAAACAAGATGGCAGTGACTCCACAGTTGGCCAATCAAAAATGACTTTGCAGTAATGGCGATCTTTATCATACAGATGTGTCATCAAACAACTTGATTCAATACACCATGTAGTAGGAGATGCTTTCATATCATATTTGTTCCATTTTCTGTCACAGATTTCTTACCCCAGCATTCAGTAATAATGCCCCTTCAACATCTCTGTAAAACATTTCTCCTCTCCCAGACCTGGGATATGCACTGTGATTATAATGTAGTTTATCTGATCTTTCCTGTCCTGTTCTAGGGTGAGGACAATGTAGCTCCTATGATTCAGAAGCATAAAAACTTGTCTGAGAGAAGAGAGCTGGATCATGTGTTGCTTCATAGGTTAAGCTCTGCAGTAGAGACTGGCAGTGGATCAAGAGTACAACTGAACCTTCTGATTGGCTGGTTGACAGTCTGCCCTCATTGGCACAGTAACACTCATCTGCAGTGAGCCAGGTGCAAGGCGGCAGAGGACAGCTACTGGAGAACCAATGACCCAGCTCCTCCATTATCTGGCTATGTAATTTTACAGGCTATGGGTTTTACATCTATGATTTACAGTGTTAGGTATACTCTCCACACCTAAGTGAACAAATAAGTAGGGGACACTGATAGGGGTACATGAAAAATGTATATAGTTATATTATTTAAATGATAAAATCATATAACACTTATGGTGTTCCTCTTTTTATAAATATGTAGCTCTTTAAATGTGACGAGGGTTGGGTCCCTTATCCAAAATGCTCGGGACAAGGAGAATTTTGGATAACGGATTATTCCGTATTTCGGAATATTTTAATATTTCAATGATGTATTTTGAAGTATCTTGCATGTATGCTGTATAAACACATAATATACACACAAATATATTTTATTACCACATAAAATACACACAAATATATTTTATTTGTTCAAAAAACAAGGTTTCAAAACGTGAAACAAAATGTGTGTACTATCTCAGCACTGAATTTGAATGCCAAGCAATCATTGTCTTGCACATATATAGTGCCAGTTACATATCATGTCCCCAGTGATGCTGTTACAAATGTCCCCAGTGAGTTTTTAGCAAAAAAAAAAAAAATATTTCACTTTCTGGAATGTCCGTATTTCGGAATAATTCGGATAACGGATATTCGGATACGGGATACTCGACCTGTACAACACATGGCAACAGACTCCCAACCGCCAAAATGCTGACAAATTTTGGGGACCCACAACTCCTACCCTTCGTCGGCCTAACCCTATCTGCCTCTTTAAACCACCCTTACCCTAAACCTCACCATCTGATTCATTGGTATTTTAACAGCCAGGATTAGGCAGCCAGTATTGTGACTGCTGGCATCCTAACTACACCGAACGACACTACTTGTGTGTTACACCAGCCATCCAAATGCCTTACCATCCATGACATACAGTAGTGCTCTTCTAGATTAAGTTTTTATGTACTGTAACCTGTTGCCAAACACATACTTCACACCCGATGACTGATGTCACTGTTCCCTAGAATCATTCTATGGGGCATATGTACTAAGCCTTTTGAGAGTAAAAGTGGACAGAGATAAAGTACCAACTAACCAGACCCCAACTGTAATTTTTGAAACACAGCTTGTAATATGGCTCATACTTTACCTCCATCCATTTTCTTTCCCCAAGGCTTAGTAATCCCCCTACGTTCCAATGCCAAGCATATGCAAGTTGTGTACTGTAACTCCCCGTCAACTCACCTTCCAGTTCCTGAGTTCCTTTGTACCACCGTATTACTGCTGCTGGTTTGCTGGCCATGGCGGTGCAGTTCATCTCCACTTCTTCCCCTTCTACATAAGTGTCCTTTTGCACATCAATGACGAGGTTGTTCGGTGGAACTGGTATAAGAAAGGTGAGGTGGAAAGCAACAGAGACTTATGAGTATTGCATGGTGATGCTAGGACACAAAATCATGAAAACCAAAAGAAAAAAGAAATAGCCTAGTGTGACATTGTCGCCCTTTTAACCAATATGATGTTTCAGATAGAACTAGCACTTTCTTAATGCTTGGCAAACATGGAGTGAGATATATCAAAGCTTGAAGGGGATATAAAGTACCATACCATGATGTTACGTTTGAAAAATGGCAGTTATGAGCCAAGTGGATACTTTATCTGTTCCCAAACTTTGAGAAGTCTCCCCCCATGGTTGGTTCTTGACATACATTACAATGTGTTCACCATCAATGGTGACTGGGCCAACTGCAAGCTATGATCAGCCAACAACTATATTGATGGGCTATAAGCGGTCTTGAGTATAGGAGGCCCTTAGGTCCAATTGCCGATCTACTAAACTGGCCAAAAATGTGATTATTACGTATGTGAACAAATAAAGAACACCTATCATCAAATAAGATCTCAAGATAGTTCGGGGCAGGGTAAAAACTGAGAAAGTCAAAACCGCTACGGCAGAAAAACAAACAAACAAACAAAAACAGATTTAAAAAAAAAAAATGCTAATGGAAAATACAGGACAGATTGCGTGGCAGATAACAGATGTAGACGACACTTTAGCTGACAAAGAAGGTCACAATGATTTGGCAACATCAGCTGTAGAATAGAATAAATGAAAAAAAAAAAAAAAACGCAAGAACGAAAGAAACTAGAAAAATAAAGCAAACTAGTAAAATCTAAACCTAAAAGCAACGATGGTCCAAGAAACTGAATAATAATGAGCAAAACATGGAAACATAATAAAAAAAGGAAACCGATAATACATAGATAAGAGGGTGGAGGGAAGACTCCTTACTAAGCACAGTAATGGTGGTATATGCCTCCTGTGGGGGGTCTGTGTAGAGCTGGCAGAAGTACCTCCCCTCATCGTGGATGGAGACATTGGTGAGCGATACCCTCAGCTCACTGCTGGAGAAGTTCACCAGCTGGAACCGTGCGTCCTTCAGTGCTGAGGAGTAACAGAATAGCATGTGAAGTAAAACTGAACTGCAGGTGTCACCATCTGACCCGCACATGTCATCAAAAACACACATTACCCAAGAAGGAAAGAAAAATTAGCACCCCTTAAAAAACAATAAGTCAGGAAATAGTTAAAAAAATATAAATATATATTAAATAATTATTGCAAAGCTATACTGAGCTTCACCTCATCCGAATGTAGAGAGCTCTGTAAAGCTATTGTCAGAGTGCAGCTGGTTAATCCGTTGATTAATAGCTGCTACACACCACTGCCAGCATGACCTGCCTGTTGCTGATAGAACCACAGGCACTTAGGGGCTTTTGCACATGAGTGCTAGGTATGTCCATCTCCCCTCTGTTCCATTCGGTATATACAGGAGGCAGAGACCAACAAAAGATCATTGGTCTCTATGGAGAGACGCGGGCTCAGTGCACAGGCCAATCTTAGCGCGACACAGGAAAGTCACATTCTAGTATTCCCCATTCCTTGCTACATAACCCACCTTGGAAATGCCACTGTGTAACCTGCATCATTGCCTACCCATAGAGATTAATGACCTCTTTGCAAGCTACAGACACGCGCTGGTTCTCCTGTCGATAACAGAATGGACAGATATTGGATGCCCAGAACATCAGACTTGCATAACATCGAGTATATTATTGCTGACTATACTTAGCGGATGTGTAAAATATAACCCAGGGAGAACCAAATTGCTGAAAATACCAATGCAAACAATTCAATTGTAGGCAAGTCAGCGACCAACAAGAGTAAAGGCCCCCATACACTATGCGATTTTGGGCCGATTCCATGCGATTTCGGCACTTGGGCCGATAAATCGCATGAAATCGTCCCAAAATCGCATGTTTTGACACTTGATCCGATCCGATGCGCGGTTCCGTGCGCATCGGACCGTATCAGGAGGTCGGACGTTCAGCAGGTACGATCACGTCCGACCTCTTGCAGTGGGCTGGGGGGGGGGGGGGGCTGATTAGCCGGCCGCTGATTGGCTGAGAGTGCGCTATCTCAGCCAATCAGAAGGCGGATAGTCATTTGACATGTTATTTTAAAGATGTAATAGCCGCCGCTGCCCGCTGAGTGACAGCATGAGGATTATCACGGCTGCCTGCCCCACTGTCACCGGCATCCCCCCCTGCACCGAGACGCTGCTGCCAGCAAGCTGCATAGTGAAAGCATGGTGATTATCACCGCCGCCCGCCCCACTGTCACAGGCATCCCCCGCGGCACCCAGAGATGCTGCTGCCAGCCCCCACTACCGCCGCTGCTCATCGGCACCGCCGGTGGACCCCCCCCCTGCTCCTCACCGCCCGGCAGCTCCCTGGTTTATTTTACATGTGATAAACCTTATGCGATTTATCACATGTAAAAAATGGCACATCAAGTGCCACATTGTATGTGAGCTTCCCGGGGAGCTGCCGGGCGTCTCGCAGGAGAATTGGGTCCGACATGTCCCTAGGACAAGTCGGCCTAATGTATGGGGGCCTTAAGAAAAATAAAGATAATAAGTGCCATGGCTAATCAGACGTTATTCAGAGAGGTGAGACAGGTAACGAGCTATATTGTCTGAGTACAATTCCCAGCAGTAGACATTAAGGCTGACAAAGTACCAAAGCTTAGCTTCATTTACCAAGCAACATCTTCCACTCAGTGCACCTAACTAACCAACTTCCCATTTACCTATTCTACCGAGCAGCAGAATTCTGGGTAGCTCTCCCTCCCGCAAACCTCACACTTCCTTAGCTTATTTTTAGCTGCTGCTTAAAAATAATGTTAAACAGCCCCTATTTGACATTAGCCTCATCGGATATCTGATCGTACCCACTTGGACTATCCAAAATGGGACCGATTCATGTCTGTAAGCAAAAGTAAAAAGAGCAAGAAACTTCAGTCTGGAACCAACCATATTGCAATGCAAAAGTGAGAAGATATATTTATAGATTTTGTTTTTTTCTGTGCAAATGCAAATACTGCAGCTTGTGCATGTAGACAGACTTAATCTTACAATTTAGATTTCAGGTTGCACACACAAAACCCAAATCTAAATCTTTGCACCTTTACATCTGCCCCACCTGCAGTGCAGCATGGTTTGTGCAGTTGCATGCTGTTGTGCTTTATTAACAAACATGAATGAGGCGAATTGTGTGCAAATTAAAAACACGGTACTTGTTTCCTAGCACGGTGCCCATCGCATACCATGCCATAAGGTATACGATGGTATGCGATGCAATGCTCGAGAAAATGACAATGAATGTACAATTAAATATCGCATAGCATCGCATGCCAGCAAATGGCATGCGATGCGATTTTTAATTGTACAACCCTGATGGGTGCATACAATGTTGAATGCACCCCCATTGTCCACGCCACCCCCACTATCAACGCCAACCCGAAGCAAGGCGAGCGCTGCGAGCCCGCGAGGGGCGGCGGTACGCGTCCTCTGACCTCTTCATACCCCCACTATCCAGTTGACTTTAGATAGTGTGGCGAACGCAGCGAGTCACCGAACCCGAAGCGACACTATCTAAAATCAACTCCACGCCGACGTGGATAGTGGAGGTATGAAAAGGTCGGAGGACGCATACCGCTGCGCATGCCATGCTTCGGGTTGGCGTTGATAGTGGGGGTGGCGTTGACAATGGGGGTGCATTTAACATTGTAAGCACCCATTAGGGTGCTTGTACAATTAAAAATCGCATAGGGCATGCGATGCGCTGGTCTGCGATGGAAATTGGGGGCACTGTGCTAGGAAAAGTACCAAAAACACTTTATTTGTATGGCTTGGATATAATGTCAAATATACAGGGGCTTAATTACACCTTATTATTGCATGGTAAGCAGAGTAACATATGCGATTTACACCTAACAATCAGCGCAAGGAATGCTCATAATTAAATAGATGCGATCGGTTGCAATAAACTTTCTAACAATTTATGACATACGTCTAATAGGCACAATAAATGCTTCCTTCACTTTGCATTGAGTTATTACACCCCATCGGAGGGCAATCACAATCTTACGTGCTGTTATTATTCCATAAGTTGTGGCCTATACCTTCCAGTTGTACACTGATGACTTCCAAATGAAGTGAAACATGTTCATACAATTATCCAGTGCACAGGCATGTAACACTCAAATTCTAACAGTACACAGAAGTAACACCTGAAGCGTGCAGTACTAAACCAGCCAGATGGAAGGAAGCCATTGTGTGAGTTATGAGCCACTATCATCCTTATTGGCTGATTGAAGCCGTTATTTAAAACGGCTTCTCAAAAATGGATTTAAACAAGAAACCAGATGCTGGAGAACGACAGAGAAGATCATTTTAATTAGTCTTCTACTTTCCATTTATGGGTTTGTGCATATCAACAAAACCGATGACTTTTTACCATTTCTTCTAAATTCGAACTGTGAGGGGTTTATTTTAGTTAAATGAAACCATGACTATTTGCAAATGTCAGGGGCAAGTTACCATTGTGACAGTATAGCAGGAGAATCTCCTCCCTTCACGGTCTGATCTAGAACCGGACTCACCGATTTGTTCTGTGATGCATCGGACAAAGCTCAGCTATTCAAAAGCTACTGTAATTGTGGAATACAGCCGCACTAACTGGATGAATGACATGATCAGGTCAAATTGCTCTAAGAACATTAAGTAGGGAAAAAAGCAATATATTTAATATATCTGAGTGGTAACCGCAGGTTCTGTCTCTCAAACTACACATCCTGTGCATGGCCTCCTTTTCCTTGGTGGTTATAAACCACCACCCATTGTATTACCCTGTGCACATCCCTTTAGAACCTTTACAAAAACACATTGCTTTAGCCCAGCGGTTCCCAATCTTCTTTGAATGACAGTGCCCTCAAATATTAGAATTGTTTTCCTGTCACCCCCAGGTTCTTATTAGAAAATTTTGAAAAAAATATAAAATTATGTAAATTGTGTTTATAGGTCATTTTAAAATGTAATTATATGGTCAGGGGCACAATTTGAAACCGTTTGTCAACATATTTTAGGATTGGGAGCCACCAGCAGTCACATTGGGCATACTTTAAGTATTTTAAAATGGTCCAGGACCCAAGGCACCTTGGCATATGTCCCATGGCACCCCAGGGTGCCACGGCACAGTTTGGGAAACACTACTTCAGCTTATTTCTGTGTATTTATACCATCGGGGAGAATTGAAAGCGGTAATAGCGATTGGACACCAGTGCCCTCCCCCATCTTCGGCGATCCACAGAGGAAATAAAAAAGCCGGATCAGACTAACTTTTATTTCCGAAGGCAGGAGAAATTTGATGGTCGGTGGCTTAGCACTCGTAAGCAGCAATTTTTGCTACTTACCAAGTCAACCAGAATGAGGCCCTCAGCATCACTGAGTAACAGAAGTACAGCTACGTAATGAGTACTATTGGCTGAAATCGGTCATCCTACTATTGCATTACTGAGATTCGCTGGATAACAGAGTAACTGGTTATAGCTGTGCTGGGGACAGGAACAACCATATTACATAATGGAGCAAAATGAAGAAGTAGAAAAAAATAATTGAAGAAAAAAAAAAAACAGTTGTCAAATGGTTCAGAGGATTCGGTGGAACAGTAATGTATTAGATCCGCTGAGGTTGGTTACTAATGACAAATTGTTTTCTGCAGCCATCTATAAATCAGAAGCCATTTGGTAGCAGCTGACTGGCAGGCGTGTTCTGTAATGCAACATGATGTATGTAATAGTACATGTAACACGCTGGTGGGACAGGGCAGCTGTCAAAACAAGGAGCGCAAAATAATGTAAGGGATCAGCACATCTTTGGGACGTGTACAAAGACTAGTACGGGACAGATTAAGTCTGGCATCTGCCAATAAATGGGACTTTATCTGTAATATCGGGGAGCAGTTTGCATTTTAGGCTTGGGGGTGCCTCATTCTGCACGTAATAAATCACCCTGCTTATAAAGCAAGATCTGTTCAGGTGCAAATATTGCATTATGGGGGAGCTGTATCAAAGAGATAAAGCAGAGATACAGACCAATCAGCTTCTAACTGTCATGTTATAGGTGGTATTTCCAAAATTACAGTTAGTAATTTGACCCTGTGTTTGAAAAATGACAGAAGCTAATTGGTTGGTACAATTCCCCCTATGTGACTGGCTACATTGGGATCTGATTAACTTCATGGGGTGTCCTTGAACAAACATAGCTTTCTGACATCAAGCTGTCCAATCATATCCATTTACCAGTATAACATCCTCTTTGACTAGTTCAGGTTTTTTTTTTTTTATGTTTCAACCTAAAACCAGTTCAACCAATGTTCTGTAGTCTAGGTTTGCAAAGTGAACAGGTTTCCTTGCATACAGTAACTAGAGCAGTATAACTAGGTCACATGGCGCGCTCCGGTCTCCTCACTAATCTCTTTGTTAAATTGTTCTGTCAAACATTCGGTTTGTAAAGTACACTCGTAGATTTACCTTTACAGAAAGACTGAGATGTGTCAGAGTTCCGGCATATCATTATCCTAAGCACTGTGCCATTACTGAGTCATCATTATCAATGGGTATGACAGTCATTTCTGAATCGTTTATTTTTTTTTACATTTTTAAGACCGAAGACCCATGTGTGACCATAATGAACTAGGATAAGTCTGAAAGAGTAAGATGTACTTACTCTTTCAGACTGCCGCTGGGTATTCCTGGGTCATTGCTCTTCTCAGATAACGCTTGGAGATGAGGTCATCTCCAAGTGCTCCTAAGCCTGCCAATCAGCAGCCTTTTAGTCATGAGGCAAGAAAAACCCTGGACGCTTCCGGGGACAAAATCAGGATTCACAACGCGGGACAACCAAGTCAGGACACAGTTGCGCCCACTTGCACCAGCAATAACCCAGGTTCTCAGTTTCAAAATTCTGCAGTTTTTGGAAATATTTGGTGTACTCTAGAAGTAAATGGGCAACTGCTGCATTTCCTTGGAGAGGAAATTAGATCCCTCCCACCACGCCCCAAATATGCTTGAATCATTAGACGCATGCACAGATAGTACAACGGGTCATAAACGCGGAAGTCCTACCATTGCAAAAGGATAGCTCTTACGGGGCGGTTCTTAATTAAAAAACAGAACCATGAAGATTCAGCAAACGCAGATACGTATGTAGCAAATGAGGGATGCATCACATGCAAATGTTGGATGCACCCTACCCTGTATATACATATTAACAAATGTTACTTATTTATACTACTAAATAACTCTAATAATCAATCACTTTTTAAAGGGGCTATACGTGGTATTATTACACCACCACTATAAAAAAGGTAGGAATCCATACCTATAAGACAGAAGCACATAACTTAGGGCAGGCATGTCCCAACTGTGGCCTTCCAGCTGTTGTGAAACTACACATCCCAGCATGCCTTGCAATCATTTTAGCATTCCCTAATAGCCAAACTTTGGCAAGGCAGGATGGGACTTGTAGTTTCACAACATCTGGAGGTCCATAGTTTGGAAAGGCCCAAATTAGGGCCTCAGAGGTTGGTTAGAGTCACTTACGCCTGAAGTCCCGGAAGTAGATCGTTTGCCGGTTAGGATTAAGCAGTTGGATAACAGAGTCGTCATTGTTTTTCACCCGGCAGCTAATTGTTGCAACTTCTCCTTCCACCACTGTAACATTCTCCGTCTCCAGATTCTGGCGCTCCCCTAAGAGACAGAAGAGAGAGAGCAGGTATGATGAGTCAGGGTACCAATAAAGAGATAAAATTTGGGAAACAAGAGGGAACATGCGAAAACTGTGCGTTTCCTCGGCTGCCCAAATTACAGCACAGACAGCTTGCCTCGACGGTAATGCCATCCGACAGCACCACTGAGATAATCACACCTTTACACAACACGTGTATAAACACATGTAACACCGAGCATACTCCTTTTACTAAACCTTAATTATTTAAGATTAAGGTCTGTTCAGTGGGTGTCTTTAGAACTGGCTCCCTGAAAACTTTACACTCACTGCTGGGCGCTATTCCAAGTACATTCAGTAGTCTGTGGAGATGTAGCTCCCCCCCCCCCCCCCCCCCTCCCCCTCCCTGTGCCAGGCCACCTGTTCCGGTGTGGCTCAAAAAGCACATTTACCGATTGCATTATGTAGTTCCACGGATAAACACATTGAAAATTAAAGTTTGCAGCGGTCATGCAAAATCCATTTGGCAGTTGAGTAAAACTATTGATTATAGATAAACAAAGTGACAGGGGTAGGTCACACCGCCATATACACTTCCAGTACCAAGTACAAATACTGGCTAGCATTCCCGTTTAACTATGTTCTATGTATTGAGAAAATTACATTCTGCTGTTTGCAGGGTTGGGGTATGACCGGGAGGTCAAATTCAGCTGTTGATCCATCTATATCTATATCGGTAGTTAAATGTGGAACAGAGATTATTACTTGGAATGGTTTGGAAAAGGTCACCGATCTCGACTGTTTATATATTTGCCCTTAAGAGTCCAACCGGACAACAACCACTAGCACAGAACAGTCTACGCATAACCACTAATAACTTGTCAAACCAATATTCCTTTGTATGGGATTAAAAAAAACAAAAAAACTAATTGGGGATAATGTATCTTTCAGAACATTGATGGAGAACATCTGTCAGTGATCAGAATATACAGTAGCTGGCAAATTCAATTTATCCAAACGGTCTATATAAAATAAAGTCATTAGCTAAAGTGACCAGGTCGCTTAGTTAGAACACGATGCATTTACACACACTGGGGATCATTTACAAAAAGTTAGTAAAGAAGAGTTGTAAAAACCGAGCGTGTTATTTCAAAATTTTAAAAGGGCAAGGAGCAAGCCACACCCACAGTGGTAAAGGCATTGTCCTTCTAAGTATCAGGCAAACACAGGCTCAGAAGTGTCAGGATGACAAGCAGATCCCCTCAAAAAATGAGGATATTTTAATACACCATTAGAGAATAATCCACCATCCCCATGAAATACCCCAACAATATGAACACCACTGAGACACTGCACTCTGACACCAGTATTCAAAGTACGTGTCAAACTAACAATGCATGCAGGGCTACAGTAAACAGATGAATTCACCTGTGTAATAAGCAAATGCGATACTTGTGTACTAGCATGGCGCCCATCGCATCGCAGACCATATCGGCCGATGTTGTACAATGCCATACAATGCGATGCGATTATAAATTGTATAAGCACCCTAATGGGTGCTTACAATGTTAAATGCACCCCCACGCCATCCCCCAAGTATAAACGTGAACCCGAAGCGTGGCGAGCCCGCGAGGGGCGGCGGTATGCGTCCTACGACCTGATACCCCCACTATCCACGGCGGCGTGGAGTTGAGAATAGAAAGGGTGGCTCGCTGCGCTCTCCACACTTTCTATTCTCAACTCCACGCCGACGTGGATATAGTGGGGGTATGAAAAGGTCGTAGGACGCGTACCGCTGCGCTCGCCACGCTTAGAGTTCACGTTTATACTTGGGGGGTGGCGTGGGGGTGCATTTAAGCATTGTAAGCACCCATTAGGGGGCTTATAAAATGTAATATCGAATATGAGTTAAAATCGCATCGCTTGCCATCGGGTGTATGTCATGCAATGCAATTCAAAAAAAAATCGGGTGACTAATTATCGGGGCGCCGTGCTAGTACACAAGTACCAAATGCACATTGCGGAACGTGCTGTACAGACATAGATAGTACAATGCAGATTCATGTATCTGCATAAAACACATAGAAAGTGTATGATGCAGAGTGACGTGTCCTTCTCACACACTGACCCAAATATCATGCAGAGTATGCACCATACAAGTGGTACAGTAATACCAGGAACGCACAAGCCATAGGCAGCTGTTCAAAGTGAGTTTTGTTTTTAAAGTCCTTGTCATGGCATTTCTCTTTACCCATACAAGTGGAAATTGCCCAAGTATAATTAATTGGGTATGATGGGCATATTATTATTATCATCTTCATCTTTTATTTATAAGGTGCCACAAAGTGTACACACAGTGTTGCACATGGTAAACATTTCAAAGTAACAATGTGTCAGAGAACAAGTACAAATATAAAAACAAGACTAGTTACCAACCCATCAAAATGACATCATAACAGTAGTCAGGGCTGGCGGCTGCGCGCACCAAATGGAGGAACGCTTGAATTGTTCCATGGGGCGCCATCGAGTGTCCGCCGGCACCCAAAGTTCTTGAATGCCCCCCCAAAAAGAGACAAGGAGCAGTGTTCGTATTCTATGTATCGTATATAATAAAAGGCTAATGGTGGTTATCAATGTCAGTTTTTCGCGGAAAAACTGAAAGTAGCAGCCGTTTCCAGAAAGAATAATTGGAATTCGCATTCCGTCTATTCAATGTTTTTCCTTTTTTTTCAGATTTTCGTAAACAATCCAAATTTTTTTTTAAAAAGCGTCCGTTTCCACAAATTCAGATTCTGCTTTTCAAAGATCTGGATATGCAAATGAGAATCCCGACCATTCCCTGTCAAAACAGGCAGGATTGAATGGTCAAATCACCTAATTTCTGAAAATTGAATACCCCTAAGCATAAATATCACAACATAATCAATAAAAAGTAATAGCTTCTCTACATATAACCCCCTGCATTTCTCTCCATGGGCGGGATGCTCTAAACCCGTAATCTGTTTTACCGCATTTCTGTATGCTGTAACCCCCCTCCGCAGTGTCAGTGCAGCAGAGGGAATCGCCAGCAAAAGCTGACGATTCCCTGCAGAAGCCTATGGGCTTCTTACCGCAGCGCTGTGTGAGGATCCCTCCCAGCATGCCCCACAGCCGGCTCTGGAGCTGCATCGTAAGGGACAGCTCTTATCGCAAGAGTTGTCCATTGTGTTAATAATCGCATACGTTAGCGCATATGCGATTATTAAGAATGCGGTACCCAACGAACGGGAGCGAAAACGGGGAGCAGATGTTAGAACAACCCTGCCCCATAACAAATGCAAAATCAGGCTGGCGTTAAAATA